>NC_073379.1:4309359-4609359 GCF_028641065.1 Leucoraja erinaceus
TCGTGTGTGTGTGATGTGATGTGTTCGTGTGTGTGTGTGTGATGTGATGTGTTTGTGTGTGTGTGTGATGTGATGTGTCCGTGTGTGTGTGTTCCACTCTGTGACAGTTGCGTTCAAGTTCCCGGTTTTTCCGGCAAGTGCCGCAAACTCGACACTCGCCGGCAGTCCGCTGAAAAATCGCCTAAGTGGGACAGGCCCTTTACAGTGTCAGAGTCCCTGGTTCGATCCCGACTACAGGTGCTGTCTGCACGGAGTTTGTACGTTCTCCCCATGACTTTCTTGGGTTTTCTCCGAGATCTTCGGTTTCCTCCCACACTCCAAAGACATGCAAAGACGTGTAGGTTTAATTGGCTTGGTGTGAATGTAAAAATCGTCCCTTGTGTGTGTGTAATGTGCGGGAATTGCTGGTTGGTGCGGACTGGGCAGGCCGTGTCTGCGTTGTATCCCTAAACTAAACTAAGCTGAATTAAACGCAGTTGCTACTGAATCTAGAACAGGTTGACTTACAGCGCAGTCACGTTCATCAGTACATGTCACCAGCTAACACAGCTCCAAGAGGCTAGTCCAATTTCAGAGCTCTACTGTGCAAGAGGAAGCCTCATGTGAATTACATTACAGCGCAGCTCCAATTGACACTGAGGTTATTGATGTCAATTTGAAACAACTTCAAAAACCATCAAGGACAGAGCTTCTTTAATCCATTATGTGCAGCGCGGTGCATAATCTGTCTTGGAGTTGCTTCAAACCATCACTCAAGCAAGTTCAGAGATGGTAGATAAATCAGAAACAGCAAATGTGCATTCACACAGCAGTGTTGGTTATAGATTTACTGAATTTGTCCATTTTTGTGGCAATAAGAGATCAAGGAACAAACCCAAAACATCCACTGCACTGGTCACAGTCATAGAGTGACACAGCGTGGAAACAGGCCCTTCGCCTCAACTTGCCCACGCCGGCCAACATGTCCCCTCTACACTAGTCCCACCTGCCCACGTTTGGCCCATAACCCTCTAAACCTGTCCTATCCATGTACCTCTCTAAATGGTTCTTAAACGTTGAGAATTCAAACTGCCTCAACTACCTCCTCCGGCAGCTCGTTCCATCCACCCTCTGTGTGAATAAGTTACCCCTCAGATTCCTATTAAATCTTGCCCCACTCACCTTGGAGATTGACAGATTCTTGATCGGTACGGGTGTCAGAGGTTATGGGGAGAAGGTAGGAGAATGGGGTTGGAAGGGAAAGATAGATCAGCCATGATTGAATGGCAGAATAGACGTGATGGGCCGAATGGCCTAATTCTGCTCCTAGAACCTACGAACATGACTCAGAAGAAATCTACTATTTTTGTACGATTGTGTGTGTAGTATGATTTTACTGAATTGCATGCAAATAATTTCACTGGATCAGGGTATATGTGACTATAAAACAGTCTGAGGATGGGTCTCGACATGAAACGTCACCCATTCATTCCTTCTATCCAGAGATGCTGCCTGTCCCGCTGAGTTACTCCAGCATTTTGTGTCTACCTTCGATATAAACCAGCATCTGCAGTTCCTTCCTCCACAAAATATGATTGGCTATTGACTTAGCCTGTCTCTGTCATCCCTCCAATCCCAACTTTCCCATGCATTAGCTAGTGGTCTGAAGGTGGCAGAGAGATGGGAAACACAAAATCTACGCCTTTATCCCTGAAGCATAAGCTATGTTTCTACAGTGCATTGAGAAAGTATTCAGACCCCTTCACTTTTTCCACATTTAGATACGTTACAGCCTTATTCTAAAATGGATTAAATTCATTTTTTTTATCAGCAATCTACACACAATAGCCCACAATAAAAAAGCGAAAACAAGTGTTTAGAAATTTTTGCAAAATAATTAAAAATAAATAACTGTAATATCACATGTACATAAGTATTCAGACCCTTTTACTCAGTACTTTATTGAGGCACCTTTGGCAGCGATTACAGCCTCAAGTCTTCTTGGGTATAACGCTACAAGCTTGGCACACCTGTATTTGGGTAATTTCTCCCATTCTTCTCTGCAGATCCTCTCAAGCTCTGTCAGGTTGGATGGGGAGCATCATTGCACAGTTATTTTCAGGTCCCTCCAGAGATATTCGATCGGGTTCAAATCCGGGCTCTGGCGGTGCCACTTAAGGACATTCACAGACTTGTCACAAAGCCACTCCTGCATTGTCTTGGACGTGAGCTTTAGGTCATTGTCCTGTTGGAAGGTGAACGTCTGCCCCAGTCCGAGGTCCTGAACACTCTGGAGCAGGTTTTCATCAAGGATCTCTCTGTACTTTGCTCCGTTCATCGTTACCTCGATCCTGACTAGTCTCCCTGCTCCTGCCGCTGAAAAACATCCCTACAGCATGATGCTGCCACCACCATGCTTCACCGTAGGTATGGTATTGGCCAGGTGATGAGCGGTGCCTGGTTTCCTCCAGACGTGACACTTGGCATTCAGGCCAAAGAGTTCAATCTTGGTTTCATCAGGCCAGGGAATCTTGGTTAGGTGCCTTTTGGCAAACTCCAAGCGGGCTGTCATGTGCTTTTTACTGAGGAGTGGCTTCTGTCTGGCCACTCTCCAATAAAGGCCTGATTGGTGGAGTGCTGCAGATATAGTTGTCTTTCTGGAAGTTTCTCCCATCTCCACAGAGGAACTCTGGAGCTCTGTCAGAGTGACCATCGAGTTCTTGGTCACCTCCCTGAATATGTTAGTAAGTCTCTATCCTAAGGCCCTTCTCCCCCGATTGCTCAGTTTGGCCAGGCTCTATGAAGAGTCCCAACACAATCTTGTGTCTCAACACAATCCTGTCTTGGAGGTCTACAGACAATTCCTTCCTCTTCATAGCTTGGTTTTTGCTCTGACGTGCACTGTCAACGGTGGGACCTTATATAGACAGGTGTGTGCCATTCCAAATCATGTACAATCAATTTAATTTACCACTTGTAGACTCCGATCAAGTTGTAGAAACATCTCAAGGATAATCAATGGAAACACGATGCACCAAAGCTCACTGAATTGCATGCAAATAATTTCACTGGATCAGGGTATATGTGACTATAAAACAGTCTGAGGATGGGTCTCGACATGAAAGGGTCTGAATACTTACGTAAATGTGATATTTCAGTTATTTATTTTTAATTACTTTGTAATAATTACTAAACACCTGTTTTCGCTTTTATATTATGAGGTATTGTGCGTAGGTTGATGATTAAAAAAAATGACTGTAACCAGTTTTAGAATAAGGCTGTAATGTAACAAAATGTGGAAAAAGTGAAGGGGTCTGACTACTTTCTCAATGCACTGTATGTGTTCTGGTCGCCCCATTACAAGAAGGATGCGAAGGGGTTCACAAGTTCACATGGTGCATTGAATGTAGGGAACATAGGAATTTACATTTTGGCGCATCGGACCAAAACCAAAGTTTAAAATGAATTCTATTTTATGCTCTGAGTGTCGAAAATTTTAGTTTAATTTAGTTTATTGTCACGTGTACAGAGGTACAGTGAACAGCTTTTGTTGCTTGCTAACCATTCAATGGAAAGACTATATATGATTACAATCGAGCTAGTCACAGTGTACAGATACAGGATAATGTGATAAAGATAAAGTCCAGTAAAGTCTGATTAAAGATAGTAAAGATTTAAGACAGTCGCCAATGAGGTAGATAGTAGCTCAGGATCACTCTCAAGTTGTTGATAGAATGGTTTAGTTGCCTGATAACAGCTGGGAAGATGGTAAAATGGCACCTATCCATGCCCTGCATAGATGCTGCTTGACCGGCTGAGTTACTCCATCCAGCATTTTCTGTTTTCACAAGTTCACTGGTTTTAGGAGTAGAATTAGGCCATTCGGCCCATCGAGTCTACTCCGCCATTCAATCATGGCTGATCTCTGCCTCCGATTCCCATTTTCATGCCTTCCACCCAGAACCCCTGACACCCGTTCCAATCAAGAATTTGTCTATCTCTGCCTTGAAAATATCCACTGACTCGGAGAGGGTGCATACAACGGTTTACCGACTTGCTGCCTGCCTCTATTGGAGGGCATGAGGCTTAAACCTGGATTATTTTCTATGGAATATCAGTAGCTGAGGGAAGACCTGTTAGAGGTGTATAAAATGAGGTGATGCATAGAAAGGGAACACAGTGAACCTTTTTTCCGGGATGAAAATGTCAAATACTAGAGGGCATAGCTGTAAGGTGAGATGAGCAAGCTTTCGAGGCAAGTTATTTTACACAGAGAGTGGTGGGGGCGTGGAACCTATTGCCAGGGGTGGTGGTGGTGGAAGGAGATATGATAGTGGCATTTAAGAGGCTTTTAGTTAGGCACGTGGATAAGCAAGGGTTAGAGGGATAAGGATCACGTGCAGGCTGAGGAGATTAGATTAACCTGACTTCATGTTCAGCACGGACATTGTGGGCCGAACGGCCTGTTCCTGGTCTATGTTCTGTGTAATGACCTGGTCTATGTTCTGTGTGATGAGTGAAAATCAGGGCAGGTGCTATCACAACATTTAAAAAGCATTTGGACAGGCGCATGGAAAGGATAGGTTTAGAGGGATAAGGGCCAAACGTGGGCAGGTGGGACTAGTGTAGACGGGGCATGTTGGTTAGCATGGGCAAGTTGGGCCGGAAGCTTGTTTCCACACTGTATGACGCTATGACTCTACGGAAGGAACATGTGCTGTAGAGCCCATAACAATTAATCTCAAATCCTGGATCAAATCTCACTGTGAAACTGCCTGGACTTGCTTTCCAGAGCAGGAAAGATGAGGAAAGCACCTCCAGGAACGCTAGCTTGGACACTGAGAGGCACTACTAGATGTAATATTGAAGGTCAGTGTGCAATAGGCCACAAGAGCTTGGATTAAACCCCTGCGTTGCAAATTTCGATAATGCATAAGGACCAAAGTGCGAACTGTTCCAGGACTTCCCCTCACATGACCGACACACATGGTCTACAATCCCACATGTTCCACGCAGAGATTGCATGGCCAACATGTGTCCGGGCTCCTCTGTGACGGGCACATGCAAGGCAAGTCACGGGCCGTGTGATTCTTGCACACAAAGTCCCCAGATTGATTTTTCATTGAAGTCAGATTGCATCGGGCACTGTAACGTCTTTTCCTGAATTAAAAACAGATCGCGCTGGAACTAATCAGTAAGTCAAGCTGCTTCTGTGGAACGAGAAACGGAATCAACTTTTCAACTAGTTGAAGCTTCAGTGGAATGATCTGAAAAGTGAACTCTGTTTCTCTTTCCACAGTTGCGGCCTGACCTGCTGATTCTTGGAGCTGTACAGCACGGAAACAGGCCCTTGGGTGGCACAGCGGTAGAGTTGCTGCCTTACAGCGCTTGCAGCTCCAGAGACCTGGGTTCCATCCTGACTACGTAGAGGTTGCTTGTCTGTACGGAGACCACTCGTGGCCGCGCGGATTTACTCTGAGATCTTCGGTTTACTCCCACGCACCAAAGACGTACAGGCTTGTAGGTTAATTGGCTTGGGTTTGTGTACTTGGTATAAGTGTATATTGTTCCTAGTGTGCAGGGTAAGGTTAATGTGCAGGGATTGCTGGTAGGTGCGGACTAGATGGGCTGAAGGGCTTGTTTTTGTGCTGCATCTCTAAACTAAACTAAACTAAACTAAGCTCGTCCAAGCTGAACAAGATGCGCCATGTAAGCTCGTCCCATTTACCTGCATTTGGTCCATATCCCTCTAAACCTCTTAATTATGTAAATGTCCAAGTGTCTTTTTAATATGTATATTAAAAACAAGGAAGGATGAAGGAGGGAATCTATACTTGGAGTCGTAGGATGTAAGTAGGGTACAAAAGAGTACTTTGCGCCATGTAGGAAGGAACTGCAGATGCTGGTTTACACCGAAGATAGACCCAAAATGCTGGAGTAACTCAACAGGATAGGCAGCATCTCTGGAGAGAAGGAATGGATGATGTTTCAATAGACAATAGACAATAGATAATAGTTTCGGGTCGAGACCCTTCTTCATACTGAGAGTCAGGGGAGAAGGAGACACAGAGATATAGAAGGGTAAAGTGTGAAAACGAGCGATCAAAGGGAATGAAGCTCATGGAAAATGTAGAATATATCATTGTTAGCTAGGAGAAATTGACAACGAGGCATGTAAGATAAAATTTAATCAGGAGGACAGTCAGGCTGGTTGGGGAACTAGGGTCGGGGATGCATGGAGGGAGAGGGAAAGCAAAGGATACTTGAATTTAGAGAAGTCAACATTTATACCGCTGGCTTGTACGCTGCCTTACAAAGTGTAAGGTATTTGTAGGAGCCATTTATGCTTAGGTTAGTTACTGTTACAGGAAATAACAGGAAAGCAGATTACTATCTAAATGGCGTCAAGTTGAGAAAAGGGGAAGTACAGCGGGATCTGGGGGTCCTTGTACATCAGTCTATGAAATTAAGCATGCAGGTACAGCAGGCAGTGAAGAAAGTGAATGGCATGTCAGCCTTTATAACAAGAGGAATCGAGTATAGGAGCAAATAAGTCCTTCTGCAGTTGTACAGAGCCCTAGTGGGATCACACCTGGAGTATTGTGTGCAGTTTTGTTCCCCTAATTTGAGGAAGGACATTCTTGCTATTGAGGTAGTGCAGCGTAGGTTTACAAGGTTAATTCCCGGGATGGCGGGACTGTCATATGCTGAGAGAATGGAGCAGCTGGGCTTGTACACTCTGGAATTTAGAAGGATGAGAGGGTATCTCATTGAAATATATCAGATTGTTAAGGGTTTGGACATGCTAGAGGCAGGAAACATGTTCCCGATGTTGGGGGAGTCCAGAACCAGGGGCCACAGTTTAAGGACAAGGAGTAAGTCATTTAGAACGGAGACGAGGAAACACTTTTGCTCACAGAGAGTGGTGAGTCTGTGGAATTCTCTGCCTCAGAGAGCGGTGGAGGCGGGTTCTCTGGATGCTTTCAAGAGAGAGTTAGATACGGCTCTTAAAAATAGCGGAGTCAGGGGATATGGGGAGAAGCAGGAATGGGGTACTGATTGGGGATGATCAGCCATGATCACATTGAATGGCGGTGCTGGCTCGAAGGGCCGAATGGCCTCCTCCTGCACCTATTGTCCATTGTCTATTGTTAATATTTCTGTATCTTTTTCCTCGCTTGTGGGTGGGATGACAGACGTAGATGGGTGTGTCTACATTGTTAGGAGGCTAGCGCAGACTCAGAGATTGGGTTTTTAGTTTGCCTCGAGGGATGGTGAGGACAACAGTTTTCACCACGTTCACATTCACGAGACATCACACGGAAGAAACAGTCAGTAAGAACGAAAAGTTATGAATTATTTCTCTGTTTTGTGTTACTTCAATAAAAGACCAATTAATCAAGAACCAACGGCTGGGAAGATTCGCTTTTGCTAACTGTTGGTGCGTAAACTAAATCTCCACCGCTTCCCCGAGTAGTGATAGCAAGTAAAAGTTGGGCATTGATATGTTAAGAAATCGCTATTACAGTAGTCAACGAGGAGATGGAGATATCAGGGTGGAGAATCCAAGTGTGGAGAAATAAGCTAGGGCAGCTCGAGATCAAGACGGACTTGGTGTTGAGACTCTCGAAGAGCATTAAGGTGGATTGGATCTGCCTACCTGTCCCACTTGTAGAAGAATCTGCAGTTTCCAAATTAATCACCTCAGAGCCCACACCAAGCGAGTTATCCATCATCCCAAGGAGCTGTCTGGGATGAGAAGGAGCAAGAATTTTCTGCTGACCTTTATTCATTCTGCAGGAATGATTTAGCCTCTTATGCGCATACCAGTTGCTCAATACGGCCAATTAATTTTCCCCCCGCCAGCCCCCACCTATATCTCTCTTCGCTCTCCCCCTCCTCCCACATTCCCTCCTCCGGCTTCACAACGCGGAACTCTTCAATCTGTTTGTCTCACACTTTCTGTTCTAATCTCTGCTCTTTGCTTATCCCGTCTGCCTCCCGCAGCCCCCACTCACCCATGTCCACCTATCACCTGCCACGCTTTTGTCCTGCTTCTCCTCTCTTCCAGCTTTCTTCCCCACCTCCTCTCCCCAACAATCAGTCTGAAGAAGGGTCCCGACCCGAAACGTCACCCATCCATGTCCTCCAGACCTGCTGAGTTACTCCAGCACTTTGTGACTTTGTGCCCTTCTGTGTAAACCAGCATCAGGGGGGGGGGGGGGGGGGGACCTCATTGAAACGTACAGAATAGCGAAAGGCTTGGATAGAGTGGATGTGGAGAGGATGTTTCCACCCGTGGGAGATCCCGGACTAGAGGTCATGGCCTCAGAACAAAAGGACGTTCTTTTAGGAAGGAGACAAGGAGGAATTTCTTTAGAGGGTGGTGAATCTGTGGAATTCTTTGCCACAGAAGGCTGTGGATTATTTGCCCATCAGTGGATATTTTGAGGGCAGAGATAGATAGATTCTTGATTAGTACGGGTGCCAGGGTTTATGGGGAGAAGGCAGGAGAATGGGGTGAGGAGGGAGAGATAGATCAGTCATGATTGAATGGCGGAGTAGACTTGATGGGCTGAAAATGGCCTAATTCTCCTCCTATTCCATATGACCGTATGATCGACAGTTCCTTGTTTCTACAACTGATTTGCTCTGCTCCACCTTTCCCTCTCTCCAAAGTCCCGCAAAACTTTCCCTTTCACGTATTTATCCAATTCCCTTTGCAAGTTGCCGGTGGTTTAAGCACTTTTCAAGCGGTGCATTCCTTTTTAACAACAAGAGACACATATTATAAATACATTAGTGAGTGGAACACATTTAAATTGGCTGAACCCATACAAGAAGATACAGATCTCACTATCGCATCATCACAATGGGACTCAATACCATTGTTACTTAATTAGGAATTGAGACTTCATGGAAAGCAATGGGGTTACTTCCTCACTAAAAAGATTGCACATTACGTTAATAATAGCTTCTGGAACCTTCCCAGCCTGTTGTATCAGAGTCATATGATGTAGAGCAATACTCCCACAGTTAATCTTCTAGTCGTTTAAATAACAAGTATAAAGAGTAAAATAACAACTCATTTTAATGTGCAGGAAGGAACTGCAGATGCTGGTTTACACCGAAGATAGACACAACATGCTGGAGTAACTCAGCGGGACAGGCAGCATCTCTGAGGTCTGATCATTGTCTGATGTCAACCTGAAATGTCACCTATTCTTTTTGTCTCCATAGATGCTGCCTGACCCGCTGAGTTACTCCAGAATTTTGTGCCTAAATCATTTTAATGATTGACCATACGCCTAGTGGAAGTTTGAGAGATGTTTAGAGCTTTAGAGATACAGCGTGGAAACGGACCATTCAGCCCACCGAGTCCGTGCCGACCAGCGCCGACCAGCGATCCCCGCACACTGGCACTTTCTTAGACATTTGGGATCATTTACAATCTTTACCAAAGCCAAATTAACCTACAAACCTGTACGGCTTTGGAGTGTGCGAGGAAACCGGAGTACCCGGAGAAAACCCACGCAGGTCACGGGATAACGTACAGTTCGCACTCGTAGTCAGGATTGAACCCGGGTAGGGTCGCCAACTTTCTCACTCCCAAATAAGGGACAAGAGGACAGAATAAGGGACTAATTCCCCACGGCAATTCGTTGACCGACTCGGCCGTGGCTGGGTGAATGATGAGTTGGCCCGGGTGCTGGACTGTGCACAAAGCCCAGCCGGCGGGCCAGCTGAGGAGTTTTGGCCCCAGGGGGCACACAAAGTCCGGCGCCCCATCCAACTCATGAACTGATGATCGGCCATGAGAAGGAGGGGGGGTGGTGGTGGTGTCGGCGGTAAGCGAAGGTCCGAAGGTCGGACAACTGGCCGGGCTGCCGACCGACGGGGCCACGGGCGAGGCGCTGCTGCTGCTGCACTCCATGGGCTGCACTACGTCGGGACGGGTGAGGCGGGGCCGGACACGGAGCTCTGACCCAACAGTCCCCTCGACCCGAGTAGTAGCAGTCAAATACGGGACAAGGGCGGTCCCGTACGGGACAAACCAATTTAGCCCAATATACGGATAAACCACGGGTGCCTGGCGCGTAAAGGGCCTGTCCCACCAGCATGCGGCTGCATGCGGCAAGCGCGACCTAACGTGGTCGCTTGAGCCGTACGGCCTCGCGGAGCCGGTCCCACTTCGATCGCCGGAGCTGTATGGAGTTGTGCGGAGCTGGTCCCGACATCGCGCGGGGCTCCGAAAATCTGACACTGCGTACGGCCGCTTTGAGGCCGTACGCACCGCCTCGACGCCGTATGTCACGCGCAAACTTCCCGCGGACTTCGCTCAAACTTCACGTCAACTCGTACGGGATCACTCGATCTCCACACGGCCCCCGCTTCCAGTTTGGTCGCGCTTGCCGCATGCAGTCGCACGCTCGTGGGACAGGCCCTTAAGGCAGCAACTCTACCGCTGCACCATCTTGCCGGCACATGAGTTCAGTTTAATCCGGCATCATGACTGGCACAGACATTGGGGGCCGAGCGGCCTGTTCCTGTGCTTTACTGTTCTGTGTTCTATGAGGGGTTTTATACAAGGATACGACAAAGGAGAATTTCTCATGAACTTAGACGTGAAAATGATAGATTGTCAGTGAGAGCCACGGTTAAAAAAAATCTTTCTTGGCACTTGGAAGCAAGTGGAAACATATTTGAGTGGTCAGCACTGTAAAAGTACAGGATATGTTATTAAACACAGCTAGAGGAAATAGGTTTGAGAAGTTTCCATAATACCCTGCAGCACCTACAGCATTAACTCCCAAATCACTGAACATATTATGGAGATTACAATTCAGTTTCCCTTTTCAAAATGATTTAATTGAAATAAATGACCAGCAAAGGGTGCTTATATCATGTGGAACAAATAAGTTGCTCTTCAATAGAGTCAGTCATATAGCATTGGAACAGGCCCTTCGGCCCAACTCCAGGGAGAGGCTGAGCAGGTTAGGATTCTATTCCTTGGAGCGCAGGAGGATGAGGGGCAATCTTATAGTGTAAAAAATCATGGGACGAATAGATCGGGGAGAGGCACAGAGTCCCTTGCCCAGAGTAGAGGGAATCGAGGACCAGAGGACATAGGTTTAAGGTGGAGGGGGAAAGATTTAATAGGAATCTGAGGGATAATGTTTTCACACAGAGGTTGATGGGTGCATGGAACAAGGTGCCAGAGGAGGTAGCTGAGGCAGGGACTATCCCAACATTTAAGAAACAATTAGATAGGTACATAGGTAGGACAGGTTTAGAGGGATATGGGCAGGTGGGACTAGTGTAGATGGGACATGTGGGCCGGTGAAGGCAAGTTGGGCCCAAAACCCTGTTTCCACACTGTATCACTCTATGACTCTTCCATGTCGACCAATATGGCCCACCTGAACCACTCCCATTCGCCCGTGTTTGGTCCTAGTCCCTCAGAACGTTTCCTATCCATGTAACTGTCCAAGTGTCTTGTAAATGCTGTTACACTACCTGCTTCAACAAACCTCCTCTGGCAACCAGCTCAATGTACCACCACCCTCTTGATTGACAAACATGCCCCTCAGGCTGCTATTAAGTCTTTCCTCGCTCACCTTAAACCTATGTTTAAGTTTAGATTTATTATTAACACATGTACTGAAGTACATTGAAAAGCTTTGTTTTACATGCGATTCAATCAGATCAGGTAATACTATACGTAAATATAATCGTCAAACTCAGGCACAATAGAGCAAAGGAGGGCGGTCACGGTGGCGCAGCGGTAGAGTTGCTGCCTTGCAGCGAATGCAGCGCCAGGGACCCAGGTTCGATCCCGACTACGGGTGCTGTCTGTACGGAGTTTGTACCTTCACCCCGTGACCTGCGTGGGTTTTCTCTCACACTCCAAAGACGTACAGGGTTGTGGGTTAATTGGCTTGGTAAATGTAAAAATTGTCCCTAGTGGGTGTAGGATAGTGTTAATGTGCGGGGATCGCTGGTCGGCGCGGACCTGGTGGGTCAAAGTGCCTGTTTCCGCCTCGTATCTCTAAACTAAACCAAACTAAACTAAAGAAGATACAGAGTGCAGAATATAATTCTCAGCATTGTAGTGCATCAGTTCCATAGACAGAGTCCAATGTCTGCAATGGGGTAGAGGTGAATTTGACAATACCCTGACTTATGGAAGGACCGTTCACAAGTCTGATTTCAGAGGGGCAGAAGCTGTTTAACTTGGTTAAGCTGAGAGATAGATTGTGGAAACAGGCCCTTCTGCCCACCGAGTCCATGCTGACCATCAATTACATGTACTAGTTCTATGCCCTACACACTAGGGTCAATTTACAGCAGCCAATTTACCCTACAAGCCCGGATGTCTTTGGGATGTGGGAGGAAACCGGAGCACCCGGAGGAAAATCACGCGGTGGGTCGCAATCGTGCAAAATTCCGCACAGAAAGCACCCGTAGTCGGGATCAAAGCCGGGCCGCTGGTGCCGTGAGGCAGCAGCTCCTGAGACTGGTGGTGCGCGCTTTCAAGCTTCTGTACCTTCTGCCAGGTGGGAGCAGGGAGAAGAAGGAATGACCGGGGTGGGACAAGTCTTTATGTTGACTGTTTTTCGGCCCGAAACATTGCCTATTTCCTTCGCTCCATGGAAGTGGGAACCCGTCCTTTCTCCAGCTGAACCTTCGATTCTCCAGCATCTGCAGTCTGTTTTTCTGAGGCAGCGTGAAGTGGAGGTGGGAACCCGTCCTTCTGAAGTCATCCACTTCAGCAGAAATGGGAGAAGCCGAATATTTGTTGACACGGTTAGAGCAGGAATGGCGTTGAGCAGCAGGACACGGGTGTCTCTGTACATGGAGCGCCAAAAGGTAACACACAGTGTAAAGCAGGCAACGGAAGCAGGAAGATAGTATGTTTTACCTTCATTACAGGAGAATAAGTGTACAAGAGTGGAGATGTCTTACTCCAGTTATAAATGGCCCTGGTGGCACCACATCGGGAACACTGTCCAGATTGGTCTCACTATCACAGGAAGGATACACTTTCAATAGAGAGAGTGCAGATGAAGTTCAGTACATTGATACTTGGCAAAATGGCCGCCACTCTCTCCGCTTATTCAGCTCAGTCTGATGAAGGGTCTCGATGTCACCCATTCCTTCTCTCCAGAGATGCTGCCTGTCCCGCTGAGTTACTCCAGCATTTTGTGTCTATCTTCGCCACTCTCTAGTTTTGGCAAACGAGAGATGATCTCATTGAAACACACATTTCTTAAGCTGTTTGACAGGTTAGATGCAGCGATGATGTTTCCTTTGCTTCCAAGAGAGTCAAGAGTCAAGAGTCTGTATCCCAGATAGGACAATGACATTCTTGCTTTGCTGCAGCACAACGGAATATTGTAGGCATAAATACAGATCAGATCAGTGTGGCTATATACCATAGAATATATATATACACACATCAGTAAACAGATAAAGTGCAATAGGTTGTTATAGTTCAGACTTTGTTTGAAGTTGTGTTTAATAGACTGATGGCTGTGGGGAAGCAGCTGTTCCTGAACCTGGATGTTGCAGATTTCAGGCTCCTGTACCTTCTACCTGAAGGCAGCGGAGAGATGAGTGTGTGGCCAGGATGGTGTGGGTCTTTCATGATGTTGGCTGCCTTTTTTGAGGCAGCGACTGCGATAGATCCCCTCGATGGTAGGGAGGTCCATCGATGATGGACTGGGCAGCGTTTACAACTTTTTGCAGCCTTTTCCTCTCCAGGGCGCTCAAGTTGCCGAACCAAGCCACGATGCAACCGGTCAGCATGCTCTCTACTGTGCACCTGTAGAAGTTCGAGAGAGTCCTCCTTGACATACCGACTCTCCGTAATCTTCTCAGGAAGTAGAGGCGCTGATGTGCTTTCTTTATGATTGCATCAGTGTTCTGGGACCAGGAGAGATCTTCGGAAATGTGCACGCCCAGGAATTTGAAGTTCTTGACCCTTTACACCATCGACCTGTTGATATAAACAGGACTGTGGGTCCCCATCCTACCCCTTCCAAAGTCCACAATCAGTTCCTTGGTTTTGCTGGTGTTGAGGGCCAGGTTATTGTGCTGGCACCATTTGGTCAGTCAGTCAATCTCACTTCTATACTCTGACTCATCCCCATCAGTGATACGTCCCACAACAGTGGTGTCGTCAACGAACTTGATGATGGATTCGCACTAATTCCGGCTACGCAGTCATGAGTATAGAGTGAGTACAGCAGGGGGCTGAGCTCGCAGCCTTGAGGTGCTTCCGTGCTGATTGTTATCGAGGATGACACATTTCCACCAATACGGACAGACTGTGGTCTGTGACAAATAAATGTATCTTGTATCTTGTAGCTGGCAGAGGAGGCAGTTGAGGTGGGTACTATAATGTCATTGTTGGTCACGTTGTATCTCTGAAGTCTAGAAACATAGAAACATAAAAAATAGGTGCAGGAGTAGGCCATCCGACCCTTCGAGCCTGCACCGTAATTCGATATGATCATGGATGATCACCCAACTCAGTATCCCATCCCTGCCTTCTCTCCATACCCCCTGATGCCTTTAGCCACAAGGGCCACATCTAACTCCCTCTTAAATATAGCCAATGAACTGGCCTCAAATACCCTCTGTGGCAGAGAATTCCACAGATTCACCACTCTCTGTGTGAAAAATGTTTTCCTCATCTCGGTCCTAAAAGACTTTCACCTTATCCTTAAACTGTGACCCCTTGTTCTGGACTTCCCCAACATCGGGAACAATCTTCCTGCATCTAGCCTGTCCAACCCCTTAAGTCTATAGTAATAAAGTCTCACCGTGGTGCTGCCTTGTGCAATGAGGAGAGAAATAGACGTGTTGAGTTCCTGCTTGCTATTCAGCAGTTCTTGTTGCTGAGGGTAAACTGGATGAGACGAGGATTGGCACCCAGCCAGACCACCATCGATTCCAGTCTCCGCTGGTTACCGAGAGGGAAGTAACCAGCTGTAGAGTTTTCCTCTCTGCCCGTCCTGAGAGTTCCTTGTTTTCTTTCCGCTAACTCCTCACGGAATAGCTGATACATGGGAAAGCGGCCAAGTTATACCGTAAACCCACATGCATTGTTCCTTAAGGCTTTTAAAGCTCCATATTTAACAGAGTGAATGTTGGCAGGCATCCCGTGACGAGACATTCATAAGGTTCTAAGAGAAGAATTAGGCCATTTGGCCCATCAAGTCAACTCCACCATTTAACCAGGGACCTTTCCCTCTTAACCCCATTCTCCTGCCTTCTCCCCATGACCCCTGACACCCGTATGAATCAAGAAACTATCAATCTCTGCCTTGAAAATATCCATTGAATTGGCCTCCACAGCCTTCTGTGGCAATGAGTTCTACAGATTCACTACCCTTGGGCTAAAGACATTTCTTCCCATCTCTTTTCTCAAAGGTACGTCCTTTTATTGCAAGGCTGTGCCTTCTAGTCCTAGACTCTCTCACTAGTGGGATAATTCTAATTCTTGAATTTAGACGAAAATGTTGCCGGCAAGATCAGTATATGTTGTCCATCCTGTAATTGCCTATTGAACCGCAAGGTATGATCGGCCATTTCATTGGGAAGTGAAACATCAAACCACGGTGCTGTGGGTTTGAAGCAACGGAGAGACCAGACCAAACAAGGCAGCACAATTCACTCGCACAGCACGGTGGCGCAGCGGTAGAGTTGCTGCCTTAAAGCGCTAGAGACCTGGGTTTGATCCTGACTACGGTTGCTGTCTGTACGGAGTTTGTACGTTCTCCCTGTGACCGCGTGACTTTTCTCCGGGTGCTCCGTTTTCCTCCAACAATCCAAAGGTTTACAGGTTTGTAAGTTAATTGGCTTCGGTAACATTTTAAATTGTCCCTAGTGTGTGTAGGGACACACTGGACTTTAACTGGCACACAATGTTATTCCCTTTATCCTGTATCTATACGCTGTGGACGGCTCGATCTTAATCATGTATAGTCTTTCCGCTGACTGGATAACACGCACCAGAGAGCTTTTCCTGTACACATAATAATCACCTAAACAACAATAACGTTGACCATCGATTATTTGTTCTTATGTTAGAAACAAAGAACTCTACAGAGGGCGATCACGGTGGCGCAGTGGTGGAGTCGCTGCCTTACAGCACTTGCAGCACCGGAGACCCGGGTTCGATCCCAACTACTGGTGCCGTCTGTACGGAGTTTGTACGTTCTCCCCGTGACCTGCGTGGGTTTTCTCCGGAATCTTCGGTTTCCTCCCACACTCCAAAGACGTACAGGTTCGCAGGTGAATTGGCTTGGTGCATGTGCAAATTTCCCCAAGTGTGTGTGTAGGGTAGTGTTAAGTGTGCGGGGATCGCTGGTCGGCGCGGGCTAAGTGGGCCGAAGGGCCTGTTTCTGCGCAGTATCTCTAAACTAAACCAAACTAAATAGTATATAAGAATATTTGTTTTGATCAGCCATGATCACAATGAATAGCGGTGCTGGCTCGAAGGACCGAATGGCCTCCTCTTTGCACCTATTTTCTATGTTTCTAACTGCAGGTGCTGGTTTAGACCGAAGATAGACACAATGTGCTGGAGTAACTCAGCGGGTCAGGCAGCATCTCTGGAGAAAAAGGATGTGACGTTTCGGGTCAGGACCCTTCTTCAGAAGGGTTCTGAAGGAGGGTTTCGGCCCGAAACGTTGTCTATTTCCTTCGCTCCATAGATGCTGCTGCATCCGCTGAGTTTCTCCAGCTTTTTTGCGTACCTTCGATTTTCCAGCATCTGCAGTTCCTTCTTAAACACTTCTTCAGACCTTTCAGTTGTGTTATCCTGCTTTCTCATCCAGTTCCCGACACACTAGGGGCAGTTTTACAGACCAATTAGCCAGCAAACCTCACACGTCTTTGTGATGTGGGAGGAAACTGGTGCACCTGGAGGAAACCCCCACGCTGTCACAGGGAGAACATGAAAACTCCACACAGACAACATCCAAGGTCAGGACCAATGGAGGCAGGTAATCGGTGGACATGGGGTGGAGGGGGGGAGGGAGAATGATAGGCAGATGTTTAGAACAAAGGCCAGAGATTAAAGCGGGTGTGAGACAAAAGGATTGTGAAGTCAGAGGAAGGAATGTGAGTGGAAGGGGAGGGAAAGTAAATAGGTGCTAGTGCAGGTGAGGTGGGGGTGTACAGAAAGATAAAATATATGTATGAGGAACGCGAGGTGGGTTTATGAACACAGAGGCTATTGAGGCATCGCACCAGACGCCTGATCCTCACCATTACGGGATAATTGTTCTGTTCAGCTTTCACACTCCATGTGTAACTTCATTACAAAGGACACCTGCCAGATTAAGATCAGCAACGTTTCTGCACAATGAGGTTGACATGCTTCGAGAAAACAAAATGGAATCAAAATGATTTAAAACTGCTAGCAGACAGGAACAGTTAGGCTATAAATCCTTTCAGACTTGGTGGAAAAAAAAGGCGTGACTACGAATGTTTCACACACTTGTCTTTCCTTTCAATAAATCTCTAAAGAGAATCACAGCACAGAAATGTTGCCCAGTGCAATATTTTGTACGTGCTTATGCATTGAGCACTTGACCAGATTTCAGGCATGGTTGTGGAGGATATACTTATATCTTCCAAATATGGACATAACAAAGAGTTTTGTTTAGTTTTAGTTTAGAGATACAGCGCAGAAATAGGCCCTTCGGCCATCATCTATACCGCACCGTAGACAAAAATGCGGATCCCCGCACACCAACACTATGGAGCGACAAACACTAGGGGTAAAGATTATTTACATTTGGTACCAAGCCAAGAAAGGAAGAGAGTCACAAACAGTGGGCTGTAGAGTTTAAGAAGAAAAGAGGGAGAAAGCTGGGAACCTGAAATCGGAGAGATAAACTACTGCTGAGGTGCTGCTCTCAGCGGGTGAGGCGGCACTCTATGGGAGCAAAGGAAAGAGGTGATTCGGATTTCGGGGGGAGATGACCCTTCAGGTTGGGCGAACTGATGTTGGGGAAGCGATGGGAAGAAGCTTGGTCTCAATGTAGAGCAGCTGAAGAGAGCAGTGGATGTACTAGATGAGACAGGAGGTGGGGTGAACTGCCTCACCTGGAGTAGGTCTGGGAAGGGGAGGGAGCACCCAGAGGCAGAGGGGAAAAGGGACAAACTACCTGAAATTGGAGAAGTCAGGTTCAAACTACTGGGGTGCTGTAAGGAAGCAACACTGCTACCCAAATGCTGCCTAAATTCTGAGGTTCTAAGTCCTCCAACATTACGGTCTGAACTTAACACTGTGAACTCATGGGACTATGGAGGAGATGAACCCAAGCAAATGAGAATGGATTAGGATAACATCGGATTGGGGTGAGGGGGGGATGAAGTGCTGGAGCCATGGGGAGATCAGGTTGGTTAGTGCGAACTGAGCGGAGTGTTATCTAAATGTTGGGCGAAGGGATCGCCAAGCCTACGCTTGGTCTCACATTGAAGTAGGCCATGCTGACAACGAGAGCAGGTATGTGGATGTCATAGATGAGGATTGAGTATAGGAGCAGGGAGGTGAACCTCTTGCCAGACCTGGTGAAACACCTGTAGGTCTTTTTGGTCTGCAAATCTGAGGAAGGACAATTGCCGGAGCAGTGCAGAGAAAACACCAGACGATTCCTGGTCACGGGGAGAAGAAAGAATAGACTCCACACTCTCAAGAATTTAGGAGAGTGAGAGGGATCTTATACCCTTGCAAAATTCTGGTGCTGTAAGGCTAATGCAGGAAGACTACTTCCCGATGTTGCCAGGACAATGCACAGCCTAAATTCTCAGGGGGAGTTCTAAGTTCTAGATGAGGAAACATTTTTTCACAGAGAGTCTGAACTCTGGAACACTCTGAACAGATGTTTTGACCAGTTATTGGCTAGATTTAAGAAGTTAGATCCAAGCAAAGGGGATCAAGGGTATGGAGAGAAGGCAGGTACGGGATCCTGAGTCATGATCCCATGATCATGAATGGCGTGAGGGCTCGATGGGGAGAAGGCAATCCTGTACCTAATTTCTATGTTTCTATGAGAGGGAAAGATAGATCAGCCATGATTGAATGGCGGAGTAAACTTGGAGTCATAGAGAGTCATAAAGTCATAGTGCTTCATAGTCCTTCGACCCAACTTGCCCACACCAACCAACAGACTGTGAACTGTAAACTGTGACCCCCTTGCCCAGAACAAGGGGTCACAGTTTAAGGATAAGGGGGAAATCTTTTAGGACCGAGATGAGAAAAACATTTTTCAAACAGAGAGTGGTGAATCCGTGGAATTCTCTGCCACAGAAGGTAGTTGAGGCCAGTTAATTGGCTATATTAAAGAGGGAGTTAGATAATAATAATAATAACAATTTTTATTTATGGGCGCCTTTCAAGAGTCTCAAGGACACCTTACAAAAATTTAGCAAGTAGAGGAAAAACATGTAAGTGGAATGAAATAAATAGTAGAGACATGACTAGTGCACAAATTAAAGACAGAATTCAATTCAAAACACAATATGAGGCAATTCAAGCACAGATGAAAAGAGAGGGGGATGTGGGGCTAAGATTAGGCAGAGGTGAAGAGATGGGTCTTGAGGCGGGACTGGAAGATGGTGAGGGACACGGAATTGCGGATCAGTTGGGGGAGGGAGTTGTGGCCCTTGTGGCTAAAGGGATCAGGGGGTATGGAGAGAAGGCAGGTACGGGATACTGAGTTGGATGATCAGCCATCATCATATTAAATGGCGGCTCGAAGGGCCGAATGGCCTACTGTAATAGGCACCTATTGTCTACGTTTCTATGTTAACATGTCCCATTTACATTAGTCCCATCTGCCTGCGTTTGGCCCATGTCCCTCTAAATCTGTCCTATCCACGTATCTGCCTAATTGCTTCTTAAATGTTGCGATAGTTCCTGCCTCAATTACTTCCTCCGGCAGCTCGTTCCGTACACCGACCACCCTTTGGCATGATGAGCCGAGTGACCCAATTCTCCTCCTAGAACTGATGAACCTTCTACAAGTGTATGGCAGGGAATGTACTGACTTGTTGCCTCACAGCCTAGTTTGGGCCCTCAATGTCCACAAGGACGGAGACTGCAGAGAGTTGTAGACGCTTCCCAGTCCATCACGGGTACCGACCTCCACACCATCGAAGGGATCTCCAGATGGTGCTACCTGAAAAAGGCACGGACTTGTAGGGCCGAGATGGCCTGTTCCCGTGCTGTAATTGTTATATGGTTATATGGTTAACACTATCAAAGACAAACACCATCTTGGCCACACTCAGAGATCGCTCCAACCTTTGAGAAGAAGGTACAAAGGAATGAAAGCCGCTGACCACCAGGTTCAAGAGCAGCCTCTTCCCAACAACTATTGGGGTCGTAAACATGAACCTTAACTATGAACTTCTATACACCGTGTCTTTGGTTGCACAATGGACCATTTTTTTTCTAAATGCATTAATATTAGTTATTGATTTATTGAATATTTGATTATTTACCTTGATTTTTTTTTGATTTTTTGATTTTGTGTCTGGAGCGATTTCTATCTTTAATTTGTGTATTGATGATGTCCTTATTATTTAGTTTTCACCGACTATATGTTTTTTTTCTCTTCTGTTTAATCTTTGTAGGGTGACCTTGAGATTTGAAAGGCGCCCGAAAATAAAATGTATTATTATTATTATTAACCTATCCACCCAAAGCCAAGTGATTCTCCGCGTGCTGGTTCCAGATCACGCAATACAATCACTCCACTCTTTTCATTTTTCGTTATTCCGTTTACCCTGTATCTGTTCACAGTGGACAGCTCGACTGTAATCATGAGTGGTCTTTCTACTGACTGAATAGCACGCTATAAAAAAGCATTTTACTGTACCTCGTTACACGTAAACTAAATTAATTATTATATTTATCTGTGTGTATTGTGTTTACAATAGACAATAGGTACAGGAGTGGGACATTCGGCCCTTCGAGCCAGCTCCGCCATTCACTGTGATCATGGCTGATCATCCACATTCAGTACCCCATATCCATATCCCCTGGCTCCGCTATCTTTAAGAGCTCTATCTAACTCTCTATTGAAAGCATCCAGAGAATTGGCCTCCACTGCCTTCTGAGGCAGAAACCTGTTAAGTAAGAATTTCAGTGTTCCATTGTCAGTATGTTTGACAATGACCACATTTGATCAGCCATGATCACTTTGAATGGCTGTGCTGGCTCAAAGGGCCGAATGGCCTACTCCGGCACCAATTGTCTATTGTCTACTTGCAGTTCTTTGTGCCTCTGATAATTAATGAGGTGACACGGTGGCACAGCGGTAGAGTTGCTGCTTACAGCGCCGAAGACCCGGGTTCCATCCCAACTACGGGTGCTGTCTGTATGAGTTTGTACGTTCTCCCCATGACCTGCGTGGGTTTTCTCCATGATCCTTGGTTTCCTCGTACACTCCAAAGACGTACAGGTTTGTAGTTTAATTGGCTTGGTGTAAATGTAAAATTTGTCCCTAGTGTGTGCGGGGTAGTGTTAATGTGCGGAGATCGCTGGTCACCGTGGTCTCGGTGGGCTGAAGGGTCTGTTTCTGCGCTGTATCCCTAAACTAAACGCAACACTCATCACTTTGACCTTCCCTCAACCAGGAAGCATTTTAAATATCCAACACCAGGGGGCACTCAAGTCAGTGCACCAGGAGCATGTCATGTTATTATAGAATGAAAGGTCAGGGAAAAGACAAAAATGAAGTTATCCATCCCAATGCTGCTACTCCATATAACCATATAACAATTACAGCACGGAAACAGGCCATCTCGGCCCTACAAGTCCGTGCCGAACAAATTTTTTTTTCCCCCTTAGTCCCACTTGCCTGCACTCATACCATAACCCTCCATTCCCTTCTCATCCATATGCCTATCCAATTTATTTTTAAATGATACCAATGAACCTGCCTCCACCACTTCCACTGGAAGCTCATTCCACACCACTACCACTCTCTGAGTTCACTCAGACCGGGGTGCAATAAGCCAGCTGCCTAATTCTGCTCCTATCACTTATAACATGACTTATAGAAACATAGAAACATAGAAATTAGGTGCAGGAGTAGGCCATTCGGCCCTTCGAGCCTGCACCGCCATTCAATATGATCATGGCTGATCATCCAACTCAGTATCCCGTACCTGCCTTCTCTCCATACCCCCTGATCCCCTTAGCCACAAGGGCCACATCTAACTCCCTCTTAAATATAGCAAATTATGAGATACAGTGCTGGATTTAAGCCATACCAATGTCACCAACTGACTTTCATGTTACCATAAGATCATACGATAGGAGCAGAATTAGACCATTCGGCCCATCAAGTCTACTCCGCCATTCAATCATGGCTGATCTATCTCACCCTTCTAACCCCATTCTTCTGCCTTCTCCCCATAACCCCTGACACCCGTACTAATCAAGTACTATTATAATATTTGGTGAAAGGGAAAAGGTGTATGGCTAGTGACAACAGCTAACATGGAGTGTAGATAAACCTTTGTTGGTCTAAAACAGTTCATGCAATGCTTGCCTACATCCATTACTTCAAACAAAATCAGATGGGTTTAACATAGCAACCTGGAATGTTTACATATGCACAGCATTTCAAACAGGATGTAATACACACATGTATTAACTCTTCATGTACATATGCAGGGGATTGAGGGATATGGACACACTGATCTGTTTTGTAGTCAATGCCTACTATGTTCTGTTGTGCTGAAGCAAAGCAAGAATTTCATTGTCCTATACAGGGACACATGACAATAAACTCACGAACTTGAACTTGGATCACTTGCAGGCAGAGGAGATTAGTTTAACTTGGCATCTTGTTCAGCACAGACATTGTGGGCCGAAAGGGCTGTTCCTGTGCTGTACTGTTCTATGTTTTATGTTCTAAAGATATTGTGATCTTTCCTGTACATCGCATGTATGGAGATTCATGTGTGCTGTGATTCTCCAAATACATACAATGTATTGTTGGCTGCACCCCTTCATGTACACAGAATATCCAGTCGCACATGTGCACACTAAGCAGATTCCACATACACAACAGCACACGGTCTTTCATGTTTACATGGTGACACGGTTGTGCAGTGGTATAGTTGCTGCCTCACAGCGCCAGAGACCCGAGTTCGATCCTGACTACGGGTGCTGTTTGTACGGAGTTTGCATGTTCTCTCCGTGACACTCGTGGGTTTTCTCCGGGATCTCCAGTTACCTGCCCGCACTCCAAAGACGCACAGGTTTGTAGGTTCACTGGCTTGGGTAAAATTGTAAATTGCCCCTGGTATGTGTAGGATAGTGTTAATGTGCGGGGATCGCTGGTCGGCGCGGACTCGGTGGGCTGAAGGGCCTGTTTCCACGCTGTATCTCCAAACTAAACTGAACTAAAAAACTTGCAAATTGTCTTTTATATAGATAAACATGCAGTGATTCTTCACACACACACATACTTAGAGTCATAGAGTGATACCATGTGGAAGCAGGCCCATCTGCCCAACCAGGCCACATCGGCCAACATGCTCCATCTACACCAATCCACCTGCCTGCGTTTGGCTCACATCCTTCTAAACCTGTCCTATCCATGTGCCTGCCCAAATGTTTCATAAACGTTGTGATAGTACCTGCTAAGCACTTACAGAAATACATACTGTATACACACAGGGCTCACTCCACGTACACACTGGTTTTCATTTGGTAGCAAAAAAATCAAGTAGAAATTAGCAAGTTACAGGAAAGATAACCATGTGTTCAGAGCCCAGAACAGAGAACAGTGCAGCACAAGAACAGGCCCTTTGGTCCATAATATTCATGCTGAACAAATTATTCCCCGTTTTCTATCCAAAAGAATGTTCATGCATTCTGATGTACTCTGGTCAATGCAAATAACTTCACATAACGTAACAATATTTCCAGCATATTTCCCCAATCACAATGAGTTGATTATACTCCGCATGCTTCTACGATGCTGTTCATTATAAGCTTCATAAATAGCTTGTACTTGGTTGCCCGTCACCAACTGTGCCACATTCAATGACACAGGGTTCATTGTGTGATATGGGAAGCAGGCACGACATGTTTATTATTCACTAATGGACAATCAACCCTCGCCCCTTAACACGTCCATTGATTAAGGGCAAGGCAGCCCAGAACATTAATGAGTAGAAGCAAGGAACTGCAGATGCTGGTTTACAAAGGGCAGCATAGAAGACAGATGGGTGGCACGGTGGCGCAGCGTTAGAGTTGTCGCCTTACAGCGCCAGAGACACGGGTTCCATCCTGACCTCGTGGGTGCTGACTGTAGGGAGCAGTTTGTCCTGCCTCTCCTCTCCCCCAGCTTACATTCTCTCCTCACCCCCCCTCTCCCCCACAATATCTGCCATATCGTGCCATTAGGATTCAATGAAATAGTCAAAGGGTGGTGAATCTGTGGAATTCGTTGCCACAGGTGGCTGTAGAGTCAATGGATATTTTTGAAGGCAGAGTAAGGGTATTAGGGGTTATGGGGAGAAGGCAGGAGAATGGGGTTGAGAGGGACCATGGTTGAATGGCGGAGTAGATTTGATGGGCCGAATGGCCTAATTCTGCTCCTAGAACTTACGAATTTATGAAAAACGATGCATGCCCAACCTCAAATCTGCTCTTGCTCGTAATCAAGAGGAACGGGTAACATGTGTAGGAAGGAACTGCAGATGCAGGTTTGAACCAAAGATGGACACAAAAAGCTGGAGTAACTCAGCGGGTCAGGCAGCATCTATGGAGAAAATGAATAGGTGACGTTTCGGGTCGAGACCCTTCTTCAGCTTCAGGTAACATGTTGACTGCTGAAAACGGGAACAAAACAAGGTATTGGACGGCAAACTTTTCACAAAGCCACCAGTGTTTCTGAATTCATAGCAGTTCCATACATGAAATATTGAAGGGAATTATATCAATTATCCTAATTATATTTAACATATCATGGTACATTTAATTTTGTGAACATAGGAATTTACATTTTGTCGCATCGGACCAAAACCAACGTTTAAAATGAATTCTATTTTATGCTCTGAGTGTCCAAACATTGAGTTTAGTTTAGTTTATTGTCACGTGTACCGAGGTACAGTGAACAGCTTTTGTTGCTTGCTAACCATTCAATGGAAAGACTATATATGATTACAATCGAACTATTCACAGTGTACAGATACGGGATAAAGGGAATAATGATTAGTACAGTAAAGTCTGATTAAAGATAGTAAAGATTTAAGACAGTCGCCAATGAGGCAGATAGTAGTTCAGGATCACTCTCAAGTTGTTGATAGAATGGTTTAGTTGCCTGATAACAGCTGGGAAGATGGTAAAATGGCACCTATCCATGCCCTGCATAGATGCTGCTTGACCGGCTGAGTTACTCCATCCAGCATTTTCTTTTTTCACAAGTTCACTAGTTATTGGGGTAGAATTAGACCATTCGGCCCATCTAGTCTACTCCGCCATTCAATCATGGCTGATCTCTGCCTCCGAATCCCATTTTCCTGCCTTCTCCCCATAATCCTTGACACCCGTTCCAATCAAGAATTTGTCTATCTCTGCCTTAAAAATTATCCACTGACTTGGTCTCCACAGCCCTCTGTGGCAATGAGTTCCACAGATTAACTACCCTCTGACTGAAGAAGTTCCTCCTCACCTCCTTTCTAAAAGAGTGTCCTTTAATTCTGAGGCTACGACCTCTGGTCCTAGACTCTCCCACCAGTGGAAACATCCTTTCCACATGCCTTTCATTATTCTCTAAGTTTCAATGAGGTATTACTCAAGAATCCAGCATCTGCAGTTCCTTGAGTCTCCAAATAACCTTCAGACCTCTGCATTCCTATGACACTGGCCTCTAGACAGAATTGTCAGTCCACAGAGTTGGTAACCATTCAACTCAATGAGACTTGGCACAGACGGTGAAGTGTAAATAAACTCTGTGACCAAGTTGGATGTAGTCCCTCAAACTATTGTGGCTTTTGTGCACATCAACAAAACAGCAAGCTTCCATTTAAATATAAATATACATTTAGATTATTCCACATGCTTCCTATGGTAGAGTATGGTGAGCAATTTAGGCCCCCATATATGAGGTAGGAATTGTTAGCATTGGCGTGGGGTCCAGAGGAGGTTTACAAGAATGATTCTCTCAGGTATGAGTGGGTTAACATATGATGAGCGTTTGATGGTACTGGGCCTGTACTCACTGGAGTTTAGAAGAATGAGGGGGGACCTCATTGAAACTTACCGAATAGTGAAAGGTGGATGTGGATGTGGAGAGGATGTATCCAGGAGTGGGAGAGTCTAGGACCAGAAGCCATAGCATCAGAATAAAAGGATGCACCTTTAGAAAGGAGATGAGGAGGAATTTCTTATTTGAGCGGGTGGTGGATCTGTGGAAGTCATTGCCACAGAAGGCTGTGGAGGCTAAGCCAATGGATATTTTTAAGGCGGAGATTAACAGATTCTTGATTGGTATGGGTGTCGGGGGTTATGGGGAGAAGGCAGGAGAATGTGGTTAGGAGGGAAATATAGATCAGCCATAATTGGATGAAGGAGTAGATTTCTGAATAGCCTAATTCTGCTCCTAGAGCTTATGAATTTATGAACTTTTCTAATGGAAACCGTCGACACAAACTATCTTCCCATAACTGGTGATAAGGTATCATTTAGTTTAATTTAATTAAGAGATAAAGCACAGAAACTGGCCCTTCGGCCCACCGCGTCCGCACCGACCAGCGATCCCCGCACACTTAGAAACATAGAAACATAGAAATTAGTTGCAGGAGTAGGCCATTCGGCCCTTCGAGCCTGCACCACCATTCAATATGATCATGGCTGATCATCCAACTCAGTATCCCGTACCTGCCTTCTCTCCATACCCCCTGATCCCCTTAGCCACAAGGGCCACATCTAACTCCCTCTTAAATATAGCCAATGAACTGGCCTCAACTACCCTCTGTGGCAGAGAGTTCCAGAGATTCACCACTCTCTGTGTGAAAAAAGTTCTTCTCATCTCCGTTTTTTAAAGGATTTCCCCCTTATCCTTAAGCTGTGACCCCTTGTCCTGGACTTCCCTAACATCAGGAACAATCTTCCTGCATCTAGCCTGTCCAACCCCTTAAGAATTTTGTAAGTTTCTATAAGATCCCCTCTCAATCTCCTAAATTCTAGAGAGTATAAACCAAGTCTATCCAGTCTTTCTTCGTAAGACAGTCCTTCTATCTTATTCTTCGTAAGACAGTCTATTCTATCGTAAGACTTCCACTATCCTACACACACTAGGGACAATTTACAATTATACCAACAATTAGCCTACACACCTGTACATCTTTGGAGTGCGGGGAGGGGGGTTACGGGGAGAATGTTTACGGGTAAACGCAGGTTTACGGGGAGAATGTACAAACTCCGAACAGCACCAACAGTCAGGATTGAACCCTGGTCTCTACCGCTACACCACCGTACCGACCAAAAATCTCAGTTGATTTTTATCCACTCACGGTTTGCAACTCAGAAAAGCTAGCCTCTGCAGTTAACATCTCCCCAAACTGTTCCGAGATTTTGACAAGCTTTTCAGAAGAGCTATAGACAGAGAGCATGGCTTAAAACGACATCTAGATTGTATTTGCAAACCCTGCTCCAATGATCTGCCACGTTCTAATCCCAGTTGTTTGTAGATTATAAATACTACAGATTTATAATTCAGGGAAACGGGTGCATAAAGCCCAGACTAGAATAAACAAAACATGCCGTTGAAAGGGCAAAATATAAGAATAACGACTTTGCAAACAGCAACATTGTATAATATTTATCAAACATCTCTTCGTGGAAATAATCATCCCACAAACTTGACTTGCCCGAGTCGGAACTATCTGCGTATTAATCAGCCCTTAGAGACCACCACCCACTTAGAGGAAATATCTCATCTAAAATCTGCTCAATGTTAAGCTTCACCAGATGTAGCTGAACGACCACCAAAGACCAACAAGTGGTGGTCTGTTTATGACCAAAGGTTTCAATGTCTTTCTATCCGTACAGTTTTGGTCTTTTAATCTGAGGAAGGACATTCTTGCCGTAGAGGGAGTACAGAGAAGGTTCACCAGACTGATTCCTGGGATGTCAGGACTATCATATGAAGAAAGACTGGATAGACTCGGCTTGTACTCGCTAGAATTTAGAAGATTGAGGGGGGATCTTATAGAAACCTACAAAATTCTTAAGGGGTTGGACAGGCTAGATGCAGGAAGATTGTTCCCGATGTTGGGGAAGTCCAGAACAAGGGGTCACAGTTTAAGGATAAGGGGGAAATCTTTTAGGACCGAGATGAGAAAAACATTTTTTACACAGGGAGTGGTGAATCTGTGGAACTCTCTGCCACAGAGGGTAGTTGAGGCCAGTTCATTGGCTATATTTAGAGGGAGTTAGATGTGGCCCTTGTGGCTAAGGGGATCAGGGGGTATGGAGAGAAGGCAGGTACGGGATACTGAGTTGGATGATCAGCCACGATCATATTGAATGGTGGTGCAGGCTCGAAGGGCCGAATGGCCTACTCCTGCACCTATGTTTCTATGTTTCTATCCGATGATGTAACTCACACCCACTGGATAGCCGAGTAACCAGGATATGTTCTGAAGAAGAGTCTCGACCCAAAACGTCACCCCTTCCTCCTCCCTGTCCCGCTGAGTTACTCCAGTATTTTGTGTCTATCTTCGGTTTAAACCAGCATCTGCAGTTCCTTCCTACATGGGATACATTTGTTCCCCTTTCCATTCCCCTTTTAGTCGGCCGAGACAGAAAGTATTTTGAAAGGGGAACATTCATGTTAATATCAAAATTATTTGTAAGGAAAGCTTGGATGGAAAACTCAATGAGTTTGAACATCTAACGTACATTTCAGGTGAGAGTGTGGCTGGATTGGCCACTTGTTTCCCAATGAGGCCAATCTCTTGGTGGACTTCCAAGTTCTACAGGTGTCAGAGGTTATGGGGAGAAGGCAGGAGAATGGGGTTCGGATGGAGAAATAGATCAGCCATGATTGAATGGCGGAGTAGACTTGATGGGCAGAATGGCCTAATTCTACTGTTCCTTATGACCTTATGACTGTGGCTCAGGAATCACTAAGATTTAAGATAGACACAGAATGCTGGGGTAACTCAGCGGGTCAGGCAGCATCTCTGGACTCCGAAGGGTCCTGACCCGAAACGTCACCTATCAATTTTCTCCAGAAATGCTGCCTGACCTGTTGAGTTACTTCAGAATTTTGTGTCTATCTTTGGTGTAAACCAGCATCTGCAGTTCCTTGTTATTATGTTAAATCACGTAGACTTGTTCTTTGACTCAGGAGCAGCTTCAATTGTAAATTGTCTCAATTGTCCAGGCAGTGCCAGTGTTACAATTTTACCGAAGCTAATTAACCTACAAAAACCTGCACGTCTTTGGAGTGTCGTAGGAAACCGGAGCACCCGGAGTAAACCCACGCAGGTCACGGGGAAAACGTACAAACTTCTTACAGACAGCACCCGTAGTCGGGATCGAACCCAGGTCTCCTGCGCTGTAAGGCAGCAACTCTACCGCTGTGCTGCCCAGTAGGAGGAACATCAGCAATTCCTCCCTACACAAGTAAATGTTTCATTCCCCTGTTGCTGGTAAATCTGTGGAATTCTCTGCCACTGAAGGCAGTACAGCCAAATTCACTGAAGGCAGATGGCACAATGGGCAAATTTCGGCTGGCAACCGGAGGGTGTTCAAGAAAGAGTCGTTGTGATTTAGCTCCTGTGTGTAATGTAATGTAATAAAGCGGAATCAAGGGACTGAAAATGTTCTATATATAATAAGATTTTATTTATTATTATTATATTTATAAGAAGAGTTAGATTTTGCTCTTAGGGCTAACGGAATCAAGGGATATGGGAGAAAACGCAGGAACGGGGTACTGATTTTTGATGATCAGCCATGATCATATTGAATGGCAGTGCTGGCTCGAAGGGCCAAATGGCCTACTCCTGCACCTATTTTTTATGTTTCTGTGATAAGGGAATAACATTTAGTGCAAGGTAAAGCCAAGGTATGTTCTATTTTTCTATATATGACAATTAAAGACTCTTGAGTCTGGAGGGTGTTGCAGGGAGCTCCACCACAAGTGCTGATCCAGCAAACATGGGTGGGCTGGAGAGGAGGGGGGGGGTGGGTGCTTGAATTTTGCAATCAACAACAGTAAATCACAGACACGTTAACTTTGCTGCTTCTGATGCAGTGAAACCTTTGTAATGGAGATTCCGAGCTCATGGGACATTCAGTAAAATTCAAAGCACATTTTCGCACAAACTACATCATCATTGCTCATGAAATGCTCGTGATAAATTATTGCACTTTCTAACATTGGTGGAGTGTAAGTTTATTTACCCAGATGGGCTGTATGGTATAAAGCTGCAATTATTTACTCTGAAGAAAATCACTGGCAAACACGTTCATGGATTGGAATGTCCAATGTAACCCAGTGATATTAAACGGTGAAGTCGTCAAAGAAAGTCGAGTCATTTTTGGACTTGGTACAGACCCTTCGGCTCACCGAGTCCACGCCGAACAGCGATCATCCCGTACACTAGCACTATCCTACACACCAGAGGCAATTTTGAATTTTTACCAAAGCTAATTAACCTACAAACCTGCACGTCTCTTTGGAGTGTGGGAGGAAACCCGGAGCACCTGGAGAAAACCCACGCGGTCCCAAGGAGAACGTCCAAACTCTGTACACACAGCACCCACCCGTAGTCAGGATCAAACCCAGGTCTCTGGTGCTGTAAGCTGCAGCTCCACCTCTGTGCCTCTGTGCCGCCCCCAGCTGTGCCTTTCTCAGCTTGACATCAGCTTTGGTAGATTGTAAATTATCTCTGGTAGTGTTAGTGTACGGGGATCGCTGGTCAGCATGGACTCGGTGGGCCGGAGGGCCTGTTTCATTAGGCAATAGGTGCAGGAGTAGGCCATTCGGCCCTTCGAGCCAGCACCGCCATTCAATGCGATCATGGCTGACATTACGCTGTGCTGAGATTCACCGCATCTCTATTATTCTATTCCTTGGAGCACAGGAGACTGAGAGTGATCTCATAGAGGTGTCTAAAACCATGTGGGAAATAGACAGGTAAAAGGCACAGAGAGAGGAAACAAAAGTAGATTGTTTGCTGAAGCAAGGTATCACTGGAATCGGCAGCTTGGCATTAAATCCACGTGGCTTTTATGTTTAGAGATTTCTCCTCTCAGGCCTCCACAATACAGCACGGTGGCGCAGCGGTAGAGTTGCTGCCTCACAGCGCCAGAGACCCGGGTTTGATCCTGACTACGGCTGCCGTCTGTACGGAGTTTGCACGCTCTCCCCGTGGCCTGCGTGGGTTTTCTCCGGGTGCTCCGGTTTCCTCCCACACCCCAAAGACTTATAGGTTTGTAGGTCAATTGTCTTTGTTGTAAATTGTCCCTAGTGTGTAGGGTAGCGTAAGTGTGTGGGGTAACCGCTGGTCGGCGTAGACGCGGTGGGCCGAAGGGCCTGTTTCTGAGCTGCATCTCCAGTCTAAAAGCCTGGAGTGAAGAAATTGAACCCTTTTGCGCATAGAAGAGAAAAGAGAAGGGAACAAAAATCTTAAGAGTGTTTACGGAAGCAAACGCTCATTGGAATTGGCAGCCTTGTAATAAATGGCTTTTACTTTTAGAGCTGACTTCTATCCAGCCTCTACAATACAGTTATGTGCAGTTTACTGACTAGTAAGTGTCAGCAACAGTGTGTCCACATTGCCCTTCATTTGATGTCTATAAATGTCATCACGCTGGTGAAGTTGATGTGATTACCTCACTGCCAGGAATTGTTACCCAGTGTCCATTAATTAGTCTCCAGCCAAAGAATAACACAAGTTCTCCGCCTCTCGGGAAACCCACTTCACGTCAATCACGTCAGCTGAACGTTTCTTATCCACATCTGTTAATCAGATTGCTTTTTAAGCTCTATTTGTAAGAATTAAACCTGTTTAGGTGCAGTGCCAAACTCCTGAGGCTCAATTCACTAACCCTGTTTATGTGTGGGAAGGAACTGCAGATGCTGGTTTACACCGAAGATAAGACACAAAATGCTGGAGTAACTCGGCTGGGACGGGCAGCATCTCTGGAGTTAAGGAATGGGTGACGTTTCCGGTCGAGACCCTTCTTCAGACTGGTAGGAATAATGAAGTGGAAGGGTCTGAAGAAGGGTCTCGACCTGAAACGTCACCCATTTCCTCTCTCCAGAGATGCTGCCTGTCCCGCTGAGTTACTACAGCAACTTTTCTCCTCCCATTTATGGGCATCTGCAACTGATCCAAGATGGCGTCCAAGCCAGGCGAGTCTTTGTGAGTTTGTCACGGAACTGGATCTGGAATCATGCATTACAATCGCTCCACTCTTTTAAATCTCCACTCCAACAGCAGCTGTCTCGAATGGCTCGAATGTGATCATGTATTGACTTTCCGCTGACTGGTTAGTAGGCATCAAAAACTTTTCACTGTACCTCGGTACACGTGACAATAAACTAAACGCAACTCTTACCTTTCACCATTGCCCCAGCCCTGTGTGGGTTTACTGGCCACACAAACAAGTGGTTAATGGAGACTGAAGAAGGGTCTCGAGCCGAAACGTCGCTTATTCCTTTTCTCCAGAGATGGTGCCTGACCCGATCGAGATTCTTTGGCCCTGACCCGGAAACAGACTCTTTGGCCCACCGAGTCTGCACCGACCAGCGATCCTCGCTCATTAACATTATCCTACACACACTAGGGACAATTTACACTTATACCAAGCAAATTAACCTAACAAACCTGTTCGTCTTTTGAGTGTGGGAGGAAACCGAAGATCTTGGGAGAGAACCCACGCAGGTCACGGGGAGAACGTACATACTCCTTACAGACAGCACCCTTTGTCGGGATCGAACCAGGGTCTCTGGTGCTGCAACCACTGTAAGGCAGCCTCCAGCTTTTTGTGTCTATCAAATGGTTAATGGTCTGACTTTCTCCAATTACTGCAAAACATTAGGCACTAAAGACTTAAAAGTGATTTTCTGTGTGGAGTGTTTTAATACATAAAAACGTACGCAATTAACATGCCTGAATCCTTCTGATTGCTATTATACTGCAATTATATTGTCAAATTACCACCAGATAGGGTAAAAAGGTTAATAGCCCAGGGGAAAATACTCCAATGTTGGGATTGTTACCTCATACAATGGAAGATGATTGTGGTGTTTGAAAATTAATCATCTCCTCTCTTGAATGTTCATGCAGGACTTCCTTAGGGCTTTGTCCCAGTCCAACTATCTTCAGCTGCTTCATCAAAGGGCACTACATGGCGATGGCATAATTGAATTCCATGCACAACTCCTCAGCAAATTATGGAGCCTGTGTTTACATGCAGCAAGACCCGAGCACCATTCAGACGTAGATTAGAACATAGAACAACACAGGAACAGGCCCTTCAGCCCACAATGTCCATGCTGAACATGATGCCAAGTCCTACCTGCTTGCACATACTGCACATAATCCATACACTGGCACTATCAGAAACCTTAAGAAATATTTAGACAGATACATAGATACCCTCTAGTATCTAGTATCAGTCTGAAGAAGGGTTTCGGCCCGAAACATTGCCCCTATCAGTCTGAAGAATGATTTTGGCCCAAAACGTTGCCTATCTCCTTCGCTCCATAGATGCTGCTGCACCCACTGAGTTTCTCCAGAATTTTTGTGTATCTTCGATTTTCCAGCATCTGCAGTTCCTTCTTAAATACCCTCTTGAGGACATAGGTTTAAGGTGAGGGGGGAATGTTTTAATAGGTACCTGAGGGGGTCTCCTTTATACAAACATAGGGTGGTGGGTGAATGGAACGAGCTGCCGGAGGAGGTAGTTGTGGCAGGTAGTATCGCAATGCTTAAGAAGCATTTGGACAGGTACAGGGATTGGACAGGTTTAGAGGGATATGGGCCAAAGGCAGGCAGGTCGGATAGGTTAGGACCATGTAGATGACACGCGATGGTCGGTGTGGGCAAGTCGGGCTGAAGGGCCTGTTTCCACGCTGTGGAAACAGGCCCTTCAGCCCGACTTGCCCACACCGATTCTATGACTCTATTATAATTTTCTGAACATTCAAGGAAACTGGGAATGGGGCAGGGAAATGTTGGAGAGTAGCACGTGACCATTCATGTGCATCATTCCATCAGCTTTAAAACAAGTATAGAATAGGTTAGGACCTGCCCACAAGGTAAATTCCTAATTTGATGGGTAGAGAGGAATATTAACCTATTTCCCTCCTCCCTCCATCTGGCTTTGCATTTCACTCCTCCTCTCCTTAGAGTTTTAGACATAGACATACAGCGTGGAATCGGGTCTACCGGCCCGCGGGCGCGGCGCATCGATCACCTGTACGCTAGATCTATGTTATTCCACTTTCGCACCCTACAAACTGGGGGCAATTTACTGAAGCCAATTAGCCTACAAACCTGCACGTCTTTGGAGTGTGGGAGGAAACATGAGCGCCCGGAGAAAACTGAACATCACCAGCACGGTGGCGCAGCGGTGGAGTTGTGCCTTACAGCGCTGGAGACCCGGGTTCATCCTGACTAGGGTGCTGCCTGTACGGAGTTTCTACGCTCTCCCCGTGACTTTTCTCCAATATCTTCGGTTTCCTCCCACACTCCCGAAGATGTACAGGTTTGTTGGTAAATTGGCTCGGTACAAGTGCAAATTGTCCCTGGTGTGGGCAGGGTAGTGTTAGTGTGTGGGGAACGCTGGTTGGCACGGACACGATGGGCCGAAGGGCCTGTATCCCCAAACCTCCTCTGGACCCTCTCCAGAGCCAGCACATCCTTCCTCAGATATGGTGCCTAAAATTGCCCGCAATATTCCAAATGCGGCCTGACCAGCACCTTATAGAGCCTCAGCATTACATCCCTGTTTTTGTATTCCAGCCCTCTTGAAATAAATACTAGCATTGAGTTTTGTTTCTTTACTATCGATTCGACTTACAGATTAACTTTTTGGGAATCCTGCACCAGCACTCTTTGCACCTCCGATTTCTGGATTCTTTCCCCATTTAGAAAATAGTCTATGCCTTTATTCCTACTACCAAAATGCCAGAATCCACACTTTGCTGCACTCTATTCCACCTCTCTGCCACTTCTCTGCCCACTCTCCCAACCGGTCCACGTACCTTCCAGCACTTCTCAAGCAAGACGGCACCTACAAAATCACGATCTAAATCGCGCAAGGCCAAAGAGCAGGGAGATGATTCAGAAGCCAGCAGCCAAGGCTTTCTGCTGCCAGGACCTTATAATCCCACAGCAATTCAACTAACATTGTTTATTCTTCAAACAATAACATCGTAGCAGTTTATGGAGCATATTCCAAAATTTCTTCCTTAGAAATAACACAAACAAGATGACTTTAGTTTAGTTTAGTTTAGAGATACAGCGCGGAAATAGGCGCCTTCGGCCCACCGGGTCCGCGCCGACCAGCGATCCCCGCACATTAACACTGTCCTACACCCACTATGGACAATTGTTTACATTTACCAAGCCAATGAACCTACAAACCTGTACGTCTTTGGAGTGTGGGAGGAAACCGAAGATCTTGGAGAAAACCCACGCAGGTCATGGGAGAGAACGTACAAACTCCATACGGACAGCACCCGTGATCAAACCCGGGTCTCCGGTGCTGCATTCGCTGTAAGGCAGCAACTCTACTGCTGTGTCAAACATATTCATCAGTTTTGGAACGGTACAAATTTTGAAAATCACCACGAGGGGAATAGATTGCACAGAGTATTTTACCCAAGTTAAGAGAATCAAGAGGACGCAGGATTAAGGTGAGAAGGGAAAGATTTATTAGGAAACTAAGGCAATTTTTCCACTCGGAAAGTGGTGAGTATATAGAACGAGCTGCCAGAGGAGGTGGTTGAAGCAGGTACTGTAACAGCATTTAAAAGACGTATAAAAGTTGGGAGGTCATGTGTGTGGCGGCGCCTCTCGGCAGCGGCTCGACTGCAGTCCGTCTGTCTTTTAAAAAAAATTTGTCTCATTAAATGTATGTCTTGACTCTAGTTTTTATTATTTTTCTTTAGCTGTGTATATGTGGGCGGTGGGGGTGGGGAAACCGTTAATCTCTTCCCTGTACGTCCCTGTTGGGTCTCCGATGTCGTTGGGCCTAACATCGTGGAGCCGGCGGCGGCCTCCAACCGGAACCAACCTGAGGGCTCCAGTCGCGGAGCCTGCCGACTCGCCATGGCGGAGCTGGCCGTCTTCGGAGCGGGAGGAGCGGACGTTGCGCGCGGCTGTAACCCGACTTTGGTGTTTCGGAGGCTCCGGCCGCAGGCCCGGTGGATGGTAACCTGGAGAGTGACCGCTTTTCGGGGCTCCCGCTGGAATCGCGGGGTTTAAAGGACATGGAGCCGGGGCCTAACATCGCCCGGCGCAGCTTAAACGGCCACAGGACTTACCATAGCCTGCCGGGGGCTTTAACATTGCGAGCCCCAGTTCAACTCAACGCTGCAGTTGGACTGCTGGACCGCGGGAGAAGAACAAAGGGAACAGATAAAGACTTTGTCTTCCATTACGGACAAGGGGTCACAGCTTAAGGATAAGGGGGAAATCCTTTAGAACTGAGATGAGATGAACTTTTTTCACACAGAGAGTGGTGAGTCTCTGGAACTCTCTGCCACAGAGGGTAGTCGAGGCCAGTTGATTGGCTATATTTAAGAGGGAGTTAGATGTGGCCCATGTGGCTAAGGGGATCAGAGGGTATGGAGAGAAGGCAGGTACGGGATACTGAGTTGGATGATCAGCCATGATCATATTGAATGGCGGTGCAGGCTTGAAGGGCCGAATGGCCTACTCCTGCACCTAATTTCTATGTTTCTATGTTTCTATCACAGTGAGGAGATGTTGGAGATCCACTGTGATGGATGTTTATATAAACTGTGTTAAGTGTGGGTCTTGGGATTTTTTGTAACGTCAGACTGTAGAAAATGCAATTTTGTTCAAACCAAGCTGTTTGAATGACAATAAAAGGCATTCTATTCTATTCTATGTGGTAATTTACATAAGACACTGGTGAGAGGGTGCAAGTTGGAAAACGTGAAGAGAAGATTTAGAAGGATGTTGCCAGAACTCAAGGATCTGAGCTATAGGGAGAGGTTGAATGGACTGGGACTCTATTCCTCTGGAGCACAGAAGAATGAGGGGTGATCTTATAAAATCATGCACAGAGTCCGACTTGCCCAGAGTAGGGGAATCCAGAACCAGGGGAGCAGGGAAAGATTTTATAGGAATTTGAGGGATAACGTTTTCACCCTAAGGGTGGTGGGTGGATGGGGAGAAGGCAGGGACGGGGTACAGACTGTGGATTATCAGCCATAATCACATTGAATGGCGGTGCTGGCTCCTGCACCTATTGTCCATGTATCTATGGAACGAGCTGCCACAGGAGGTAGTTGAGGCAGAGACTATCGCAACGTTTAAGAAGCAATTAGACAGGTACATGGATTGGACAGGTTTAGAGGGATATGGGCCAAACATAGGCAAATGGGGCTAGTGTAGATGGGACATGTAGGTCAGTGTGGGCGTTGGGTTGAATGGGCCTCTTTCTGTGCTATATGATTCTATGACTCTAAGACAGCTGGACAGATTCATGGATAGGAAAGGGATATGGGCCAAAGACGGGCAAATGGGACTAGCTTAGATGGGGTATTGTGGTCGGAGTGGACAAGTTCAGCCAAACTCTGTTTCTGTGCTCCATGACTCTATGACCAGTTAAAGTTGCACTGCGTCTTAGCAGAAGCAAGACAAAAAATGGTGTCACAGTCCGTATAGAAGTTTAACAGCAGAATGAAGTTAGGTCTTTATTCTTTGGAGCGCAGAAGGTTAAGGGGGGGACTTGATATAGGTTTTTAAAATGATGAGAGGGATAGACAGAGTTGACGTGGAAAAGCTTTTCCCACTGAGAGTAGGGAAGATTCAAACAAGGGGACATGACATGAGAATTAAGGGACTGAAGTTTAGGGGTAACATGAGGGGGAACTTCTTTACTCAGAGAGTGGTAGCTGTGTGGAATGAGCTTCCAGTGAAGGTGGTGGAGGCAGGTTTGTTTTTATCATTTAAAAATAAATTGGATAGGTATATGGATGGGAAGGGAATGGAGGGTTATGGTCTGAGCGCAGGTATATGGGACTAGGGGAGATTATGTGTTCGGCACGGACTAGAAGGGTCGAGATGGCCTGTTTCCGTGCTGTAATTGTTATATGGTTATATGGTTATATGGTTATGAACAGATATAATGGGACATGATTGCTTCTTTGCTGAAACCTCAAACTTGTTTGGGCTCTGTATTGTTCAAGTGCCCAGTTGGAGACCAGGCTGCTGAACCAGGCTGGAGTGAGAAGGGTATCATACGTATGACTACCATTATTAGAAACCATGCTGTAGACATCCTGCAAGTCAGGATGTGGAAAGTATCCTGAGCACATCAGATAGGTATGTTACAATATTTACCTTCAGCGGCGCTGCAGTTCTGCCACTGGCCTTGTGCGCGACTTTGGCGCCTTTGAGAGGAGGGCGGGATTAAAATGCCGTTTCCTCCTGCCTGTCGAAGTCGATTTTCTCAGGCTGTTTAGCTGCTGCAGAGAAATCGCTCCGACATCTGTTCTATCAAGTTTATAAAAACATCGCTGGATAATTTAATTGCTGGAGTAAAATAAAAATAGACTTCTAACGCCGTCAACGCCGCCAACGGGACGGATCTCCCGTAGCGGACAGATAAAGGTAAGCCGTTTATTTTACATATAAACGTGCTTCTTAGGATTACTTTAATCCAAATTTTACGTTGCGAAAAGGTGATTTAGTCCCCATGCGAACCAGCAGTATTTTTCCTGCCGATTTGGGGTATAAATTCACTGCAACCGCAACGTTCCAATCGATCCCGCTCCACAAAATCCCACTCGCAAGATGATTAAAATGGCCATTAATTTATGGGAATTAAACACTAAATTCCTTCCATTTGGCCTATAAATTCATGACAATGAGATTTTAAAATCATGTTACATTGTGAATTCTTGTGTGATTGTTATTTGGACATTTAGGCTATTTAAAAATGTTAACCTTTTCTTAAGAAATGGATAGATGTTTAGATCTAGTAATTAAATTTTGTAATTAGCTACAATTAGGTAACTAACTAATTATATGCTTTAATTTCAGATCATCCAAGTAAGATTGTTTCATATTTGTTTCAGAATGCTTCAATCTATAATAACTGAAAATTTCATTCAGTTCTCTTAATTTTTAAGAAAGTTATGGGCTTTTGACTGTCCTCGATCACAGCTTTTGAGTTAAGTCAATGGAAAAGCAATAGGGAACAAGATGCTAATTTCCGAGTATGAAATGGCCATAACATTTTTAATATTGAAGATATGAAAGTGAATTAGGTATCAAATTAAACTTATTTTTATGCTTTCTCTGATGGAATAAATTGCAGACTTCATTTTAAAAATCTCAAAATTTTGTAACAATGCTAATTCAGAGGCCGTGAAGTAGGCTCGGCCGCTTGCCCCCTCGACAAGACGGAGGCAGCCCCACCCGTTCTCCAGCCAGCGGAGCGTTAGTGATGCTCACTCCGCTCCTTCAGCTTTATATTCTCCGTGCCGGGAGAGGCGGGCGTCGCCCGTGACTGACTACGGACCCGGCCAATCAGTGCGGCGATGGTGCAGGAAGAGGCTTCACCGTCCCGGCCGTGGCGTTGACTGACAGTTGAAGAGACCAATCAGTGTGTCGCTGACTGACAGGAGAGATGACCAATCTGCGCATGTGCGGTTTCTAAGGTTTTTAAACCTTAATAACTCTTACAATATACCATCAATGAGAACAAAACTTGGTGTACTTGGGCACAGGAGAATGGTGAGTAAGGTGGCGAAAATACGTAGAGCTATCGTGTACCAAATAGACAAACCACGCAAACCGGAAGAGCACAAGATCAGAGTTTTAGTTATGTATAGATAGATGGACCAAATGCCAGTAAATGGAACTAGCTGAGATGGGGCGACCATGGTTGGCATGGGTGAGTTTAATTTAGTTTAATTTAGTTTAGCATGAAAACAGGCCCTTCGGCCCACCGGGTCCGTGCCGACCAGTGATCACCCATCCACCCTACACACTCGGGACCATTTCCAATTTACAGAAGCCAATTAACCTACAAACCTGCACGTCTTTGGAATGTGGAAGGAAACCAGAGCACCCGGAGAAAACCCACCGATCACAGGGAAAACGTACAAACTCTGCGCTGACAGCAGCCGTGCTCAGGATCAAACCCGGGTCTCTGGCCCTGTGAGGCAGTAACTCTAATGCTGGTCCACTACATGTAGATGTACATTAGTCATAGAGAACTGGAGTGCATGCTCTTCAGCCCATCTTATCAATGCTGACCAAACCACCATTGGTTTGTCTGCATTTCAGTTTAGTTTATTGTCACTTGGACCAAGGTACAGTGAAAAGCTTTTGCTGCGTGCTAACCAGTCAGCAGAAAGACAATACATGATTGCAATTGAGCCATTTACAGTGTACAGATACGTGATAATGGAACAATGTTTAGTGCAAGGTAAAGCCAGCAAAGTCTGATCAAAGATAGTCCGAGGGTCACCAATGAGGTCGATAGTAGTTCAGCACTGCCCTCTGCCTGTGGTAGAGAGGGTTCAGTTGCCTGATAACAGCTGGGAAGGAACTGTCCCTGAATCTGGAGGCGTTTGGCCCACAGCTCTCTGACCCCGTCCAAAACATCTGTCTGTACATCTTTTAATAGTTGTATTCGCTTTCATGGTTCCTCTGGCAGCTCATCCCAGATACAGACCACCCTCTGAGTGGGAAAAGCTGCTCCTGAGGTCCCTCATAAATCGTTCCCCTCTCACAAGGGAATCTCTTTATTAAGAGTCAAAGCACAGGTGCAGCATATGAGGCAAATGGCATATTGGCCTTTATCACAGGAGGATTGGAGTGTTGGAGTACAAGTGTTTCTCTGTAATTACAGACCACACTCAAAGTACTTTTAGGAAGGAGATGAGGAGAAATTTCTTTAGTCAGAGGGTGGTGAATTTGTGGAATTCTTTGCCACAGAAGGCTGTGGAGGCCAAGTCAGTGGATATTTTTAAGGCAGAGAGATAGATTTTTGAAGGGCCGAATGGCCTACTCCTGCACCTAATTTCTATGTTTCTATGTTTCTAATCAAAAATCTATCTCTCTGCCTTAAATCTGCCTTATAGATAGATAGCCTTTTATTGTCATTCAGACCGAAGTCTGAACGAAATTGCGCAGTCATACATATAATACAATTAGTACGGGTGTCAGAGGTTATGGGGAGAAGGCAGGAGAATGGGGAGAGATAGATCAGCCACGATTAACTGGGGGAGTGGACTTGATCGGCCAAATGGCCTAATTTTACTCCTATTCCTGATGACCTCATGACCTTACTGTGTATCGTTTTGGTCTCCATACCAAAGAAAGATATTCTAGCCATCGAGATAGCAAGCGAAATGTTATTGGAGCCGGTGGGTTTGGTCCATAAGGAAAGATTGAATAGACGAGATCTGTATTCTATGGAAGAATGAGGAAAGATCTCATTCAAATGTATAAATTGGGGGAGCTGCCGGCGAGGGCTGCTTGGCCATGCTGGAGTGGACCAGGCCGCTGGTCTCGAGCCAATCAAGACTGGGGTCGGTCGGCAGCCACCATAAACAAGCATGAGCCCAGCAACCAAAGTGACTGCTCAGAACAAGGTCATGAGGCCATGTGATAGGAGCAGATTTAGGCCATTCAGCCCATCAAGTCTACTCCGCCATTCAATCATGGCTCATCTATCTCTCCTTCTTCCCCATAACCTCCGACACCCGTACTAATCACGAACCTAGCTATCTCTGCCTTAAATATATCCATTGACTTGGCCGCCACAGCCCTCTGTGGCAGTGAATTACACAGATTCACCACCCTCTGGCTAAAGAAATTCCTCCTCGTCTCCTTCCTGAAGGAACATCCTTTAATTCTGAGGGTGTGACCTCTAGTCCTAGACTCTCCCACTGGGCGAAAACATCCTCTCCACATTCACTCTATCCAGGCCTTTCACTAGTCAGTAAGTTTCAATGAGGTGGCCCCTCATCCTAAACTACAGCGAGTACAGGCCCAGTGCTGTCAAACGCTCATCATATGTTAACCCATTCATTCCTGGGATCATTCTTGTAAACCATGGGGGGGACCATCTCCAGAGACAGCACATCCTTCCTCAGATATGGTGCCCAAAAATTGCTCACTATGCTCCAAATGCGACCTGACCAGTACCTTATAGAGCCTCAGCATTGCATCCATGTTTTTGCATTCAAGCCCTCTTGAAATAAATGCTCGCATTGCGTTTGCCAAGAACAGGCCCAATTAGTGTGAACGGGTCGACATGGCCTAGGTGGGCCGAAGGGCCTGTTTCCAAGCTGTATCTTTCAAACAATCAAGTATTTCAGAGTCTTACAACCAAATGGTGGGGAGGGAATAAGATTTGATTAGGATGATAAGGTTTAAACATTCTGAAAATAAATCTGAGCAGACCACCAAACAGCAAGTATGGCATTTCTAAATTAAATTAGTCTGTACATCCAGTGAACCATTCTCTGTCCTCAGCCATTAATCCGTTCATTTATCCTGAACTAACCACTGATTTTATTAAGTCTGCAATATTATTATTCAGACCCAAGCATTTAGATTTTCACAATGATACTTGTATTAATTGTCCGACAGAGACTGTGGTCTAACCATGATGGGAAACACAGATAATATCTCTTCCATTATGTATCTTGTCATTAGTATTTGTGAAATATGAATGACAAAAATCATTCGGCCCATCAAGTCTACTCCGTCATTCAACCGCGGCTGATCTATCTTTCCCTGTCAAGCCCATTCTCCTCCCTTCTCCCCATAACCCCTAACGCCCGTACTAATCAAAAATCTATCTGTCTCTGCCTTAAAAATATCCATTGACTTGGCCTCCACACCAGCTCCACTATTCGATTAGACCAAATTGCCTGCATTTGGCCCATATACCTCTGAAACTTTCCGACCCACGAATCTGTCCAAATGTCTTTCAAATGTGACAATGGCTTCCAATGCTACCGCTCCTTCTGGAGGCTGATTTCATGTACCCTACATTCTCAGCATCTTGCGGCATGGTGACGCAGATGATAGAATAGTGGTCAACATGGTCCCGGTGGGCCGAAGGGCCTGTTTCCAAGCCGTATCTCTAAACTAAACTATTAAACGATAAGATGGCTCATTGTTAGCTGAGGAGAAGGTGACAACGAGGCATACAATCAGTAACATTTAATCAGGAGGGCAGTGGAACTAGGATGGGGGAGGGACGGAGAGAGAAGGCAAGGGTTACTTGAAGTTAGAGAATATTATTAGACATGAAGCGTACAACAATAGAAGATCCAATTGAAGATCTGTGGCCAAAATTGAATCTTTTAAAATAAAATTTAAATTGATGCTTAGGTCTCAGTGTCTTCTATAATTGCTGCAATAACTTTGAGATTGAATTTACTCAATTTCAACTGACTGAATCCACAGTCGCTGTACCATGTAATGTGCTTTATGCTGGTTAGGGTCTGAAGGAGGGTCTGAAGAAGAACCAAAACTTCACCCATTCCTTCTCTCCAATGAAGCTGCCTGTCCCACTGAGTTACTCCAGCTTCTTGTGTCTATCTTCAGTTTAAACCAGCGTCAGCAGTACCTTCTTCCTGGTTTATTTCCCCTTTCTCGTAAACCTCTAATATATCATTCGTAGATTTTTTTTTTTTTCATTTTGTTTTTTTTTTTTAATCATCAGAGAGATTAACGTTTAAGAAGGAACTGCAGAGTTTCGTTTGAGCCTCACTGAGGTTCAAATGACATTGAATAAATATTGTATTGTATATTGTATTGTAGATGCTGGAAAAATCGAAGGTAGATAAAAATGCTGGAGAAACTCAGCGGGTGAGGCAGCATCTATGGAGCGAAGGAGTAGGTGACGTTTCGGGTCGAGATCTGAAGAAGGGTCTCCACCCGAAACGTCACCTATTCCTTCGCTCCACAGACGCTGCCTCACCCGCTGTGTTTCTCCAGCATTTTTATCTACCAGAGAGGTTCAAGTGATAACTATGGGCTCAAAGCGCTACATGGTATATTGGATAATGAATGACCGACAGAGAGTGGACATGGAAAGGATGATTCTCTTAAAGGGCCAGAATAGTTCAGCACAGGAACCTGACTAGCACTCGGGCTAAAGATTGGATGAAATGCTACACTCTGAAATGTACGAACATATCTCGAACGATGTTTTTTAGTTTTAACAAATTTTTCCATTCTTCTTTAACTACCTCTTTCCCCCCCCTTTTTTTTTTGTTTTTTTTTTTTTTTTATTTTATTTTTTCTTTTCTTTCTTTTCTTCCTCTACCTCATCTATCTCTTTAGTTCTATCTAGTTTTTAAAAAATGAAGAAAAAGGTAAAAAGTATTGGAGACAATGTAATAATAACTGACAATATTATCAATTTAAAAATGTAAGACAGTAATGATGTAATAGATTATGTACCTATCTCCAAAAAAAAATATTTTCAAAAAAAAAAAAAAAAAAAAAAAAGGAAAGGATGATTCTAGTAATGGGAAAGTCTAGGACCAAACGGCACAGCCTCAAGGGCATGTCCCATTTGCCGATTTTTTCGGCGACTGCCGGCATAATTGACTGACATATCAGGTCGCCAAGAAAGAAACATTTTTTTTGGGTCGCCGCTGGATTTTGAAATGTTCAAAACATTTTCGGCGACCCTGATACGTCAGTCGATGACACCGGCAGTTGCCGAAAATATCGCCAAGTGGGACAGGCCCTTCAGAATAAAAGGGTGTACATTTAGAATTGAGACAAGGAGTCAGTTCAGTTTGTTGTCACAGGTACAGTGAAAAGCTTTTGTTTGTTTGTTTGTTGGTTCTTTAGCCGGAGGGTGGTGAATCTGTGGAATTCATTGCACATTTTGGGGATTTTTAAAGTGGAGATTGATAGGTTCTTGTTAAACAAGGATGGCAAAAGTTATGGGGAGAAGGCAGGAGATTGGGGTTGAGGGGAAATATGGATCAGCTGAGATTGAGTGGCATAAAAGCTTAAAAGTCTTAGGGGAAAGATACGAAGGAGGCATATCCCTTTCAATTTCTTTCTTTTTTTCCTTCTCTCTTTTCTCTCCGCTATACTTTTTCTTTTTGCTCAGTTCACATCACCTTCTTCTTTTCTTTTTCGAGCTGTATAATATTCTCTCTCTCCATATTTCTTGCTTTTCTTACTCTTTTTTTCTACTATTAAATTTAAAACAAGAAGTTGTACATGAAATGTAATATGTTATTCATGTCATATTATTGTACATCAATTCTAATAAAAATATATTTTTTAAAAGTCTTAGGGGCAGAATAAGGCCAATTGGCCCATCGAGTCTAGTGCACCATTCAACCATGCCTGGTCTATCATAGCTGGCTTGAAGGTGAGAGAGGCCACGTTTTAAAGATGATGTGTGGGGCGAGTTTGTTATTACACAGAAAGTGTTGGGTGCCTGGAACACGCTGCCAGGGGAGACAGTGGAGGCAGATACAACAGTGGCATTTACGATTTTGGATAAGCGCATAAATATGCTGGGAATGGAGGGAGGGATATGGATCACGTGCAGGCTGAAGAGATTAGCTTGTCTTGGCATCATGTTCAACATGGACATTGTAGGCCAAGGGGCCTGTTCCTGTGCTGTAATGTTCTACAGTGGGTTTAAGAGAAATGGCAAAATAGATATAATTTTTTTTTAATGTATGGCAGGAAGACTTTTATTTGTAATGTTAGTGTTTAAAAGTTGACTATAAAACAAGTCTGGTTTCTAAATAGTGGTCATACATCAAGGAAAATTATAGTTAGAAAGATTACCCAGATGAAACTTGCTTCATAAAACATTAGCAACATCTGATGCGTGCGTGTAGTAAGGAACTGGAGACGCTGGTTTACACTGAAGATAGGCACAAAATGCTGGAGTAACTCAGTGGGTCAGGCAGCATCCGTGGAGTACACAATGGGTGGCGGGTGCATGGAATGAGCTGCTGGAGGAGGTAGTTGAGGCAGGTATTATCACAACGTTTAAGAAACATTCAGACAGGTACATGGATAGGGCAGGTTTAGAAGGATACAGGCAAATGGGACGAGTGTAGAGGGGACATGTTGGTCTGTGTGGGCACATTGGCCCAAAGGGCCTGTATCCAAGCTGTTTGACTCTATCAGTCGGTGACGTTTCCAGTCGGAACACAATTGGTTCCGACCCAAAAAGTCACCTACTCCTTTTCTCCACAGATGCTACCTGACTCACTGAGTTACACCAGCATTTTGAGTATATCTATGATGCATGTACAGTGGCTTGCAAAAGTTTTCATACCCCTTGAACTTTTCCACATTTTGTCACGTTACAACCACAAACGTAAATGTATTTTATTGGGATTTTATGTGATAGACCAACACAAAGTGGCGCATAATTGTGAAGTGGAAGGAAAATGATACATGGTTTTCAAATTTTTTTTACAAATAAAAAACTGAAAAGTGTGGCGTGCAAAAGTATTCAGCCCCCCCCCTGAGTCAATACTTTGTAGAACCACCTTTCGCTGCAATTACAGCTGCAAGTCTTTTGGGGTATGTCTCTACCAGCTTTGTATATCTAGAGACTGAAATTTTTGCCCATTCTTCTTTGCAAAATAGCTCAAGCTCAGTCAGATTGGATGGAGAGTGTCTGTGAACAGCAATTTTCAAGTCTTGCCAGAGATTCTCAATTGGATTTATGTCTGGACTTTGACTGGGCCATTGTAATACATGAATATGCTTTGATAGAAACATAGAACATAGAAATTAGGTGCAGGAGTAGGCCATTCGGCCCTTCGAGCCTGCACCGCCATTCAATATGATCATGGCTGATCATCCAACTCAGTATCCCGTACCTGCCTTCTCTCCATACCCCCTGATCCCCTTAGCCACAAGGGCCACATCTAACTCCCTCTTAAAATAGCCAATGAACTGGCCTCAACTACCCTCTGTGGCAGAGAGTTCCAGAGATTCACCACTCTAGTTAGAGATCTAAATCATTCCATTGTAGCTCTGGCTATATGTTTAGGGTCGTTGACCTGCTGGAAGATGAACCTCCGCCCCAGTCTCAAGTCTTTTGCAGACTCTAACAGGTTTTCTTCCAAGATTGCCCTGTATTTGGCTCCATCCATCTTCCCATCAACTCTGACCAGCTTCCCTGTCCCTGCTGAAGAAAAGTATCCCCACAGCATGATGCTGCCACCACCATATTTCACAGTGGGGATGGTGTGTTCAAGGTGATGTGCAGTGTTAGTTTTCCGCCACACATAGCGTTTTGCATTTAGGCCAAAAACTTCAATTTTGGTCTAATCTGACCAGAGCACCTTCCTCCACATGTTTGCTGTGACCCCCACATGGCTTGTGGAAAACTGCAAACGGGACTTCTTATGCCTTTTTTTCAACAATGGCTTTCTTCTTGCCACTCTTCCATAAAAGCCCGATTTATGGAGTGCACGACTAATAGTTGTCCTGTGGACAGATTCTCCCACCTGAGCTGTGGATCTCTGCAGCTCCTCCAGAGTTACCATGGGCCTCTTGGCTGCTTCTCTGATCAATGCTCTCCTTGCCCGGCCTGTTAGATTAGATGGACGGCCATGTCTTGGTAGGTTTTCAGTTGTGCCATACTCTTTCCATTTTCGGATGATGGATTTAACAGTGCTCCGTGAGATGTTCAAAGCTTGGGATATTTTTTTATAACCTAACCCAGCTTTAAACTTCTCCACAACTTTATCCCTGACCTGTCTGGTGTGTTCCTTGGGCTTCATGATGCTGTTTGTTCAGTAATGTTCTCTACCAAACCTCTGAGGCCTTCACAGAACAGCTGTATTTATACTGAGATTAGATTACACACAAGTGGACTCTATTTACTAATTAGGTGACTTCTGAAGGCAATTGGTTGCACTGGATTTTATTTAGGGGTATCAGAGTAAAGGGGGCTGAATACTTTTGCACACCACACTTTTCAGTTTTTTATTTGTAAAAAAATTTGAAAACCATGTATCATTTTCCTTCCACTTCACAATTATGCGCCACTTTGTGTTGGTCTATCACATAAAATCCCAATAAAATAAATTTACGTTTGTGGTTGTAACGTGACAAAATGTGGAAAAGTTCAAGGCGTATGAATACTTTTGCAAGCCACTGTATGTGGTAGTCAAATCTTCAAAAAGTCTACCTTCACATCAAAAGACAATATCATTCATTAATAGTCTGTCGTACAGTTCTGCATTTGGTCATGTTTCTGACTGAAGACTCTTTGAAATAGTCTCACAGAGATTGCACACTTCCAAACATTTGGAGGAAACATGTTTGGCTGCAAAGTTTATGTACTCGTTGGAGTTCTAATTCTGGTTTTCATTTAGCTGGTCTACTGTTTTATGTATTATTGAGTGCTAATGTTCTGCATATTTTTTACCACCTGTAAACATTTTAAGCTCGGAAGATTTTTCTGTCTTTTGATGGTGAAGGGAGAATTACACATTTTACAAACCAAAAGCAAAATATTGAAGGGTGCTGGAAACTAGAAGGTACTAAACATGCTCAACAAGTTGGGACATATTGGTCGGCATTGGCAAGGTGGGCCAGTGGGCCTGTTTCCACGCTGTATGGCTCTATGTTTGGTAAGCATGATGAAAGAGCATCAGTTTTAAACGTTAACCATTCTTTTCTCTTTAAGAAGTTGTCTGGCCTTCAGTTCACTCTTCGTTATTACTTTACTTAAAAGCCCTGTCCCACTGTACTGAGTTCATTCAAAGAGTTCTCCCGAGTTTGCCCTGATTCGAACTGGGAGATTTACGGTAATGGCCGCTCGCAGGAACTCGAGGCTCTCGTGGACATTTTTCAACATGTTGAAAAATCTTCACGGGTCTTCCCGAGCTTACCTGCCCTTAGCGATTCTTCCCGAATACCTTCCCTTAGCGTTACGAGCCGCTAAGCGACGTCCCTAAGTTCCGACGTACCCGCTACGTTCATTCTACGTGCTTACCACGAGTTTGATTTGATTTTTAAACTAGGGAGAGCACCTGAATGAACTCGTACAGTGGGACAGGACTTTAACTGTAGACTGTAGGCAGTGTGGAAACAGGTCCTTCGGCCCACCGAGTCCACACCGACCATTGTCCCCAGTGTGTGTAGGATAGGATTAGCGTGCGGGGATCACTGGTCGACAAGGATTTGGTGGGCCGAAGGGCCTGTTTCCATGCTGTATCTCGAAAACTACGCTAAAAACTAAATGACCAAAATGCAACAAAGGGTAATTATATGCAATTTTTTAAAGTTTATTTGGAGAATAATTAGTAATCCACCCTCAAACATGAATAAGCCTAAATTTCAACATGATGACAAAAGTGGTGCATTAATCACTAATGGCCTCCTATTTAAAAATGAATGTTTCTCGACATCTCCCTGTTGGTTACTGATCACACAGCCAGCATCATTAAGACTCATTTGAAGGGGAAGTCATTTAATAGCCAGCAACATTATTTTCGTTTCAAGGCCTGGGCAATCAAGAAAATACCATTTAGACCCAAACTGCAGCGAGTGATGATGATTTAGCATCCTCCAGCTACAGTGAAAGACTGCATGAGGGCAGGCACCCTGACCAAGGCCAACTCTCCTAAAACCCCTTTCACACCCACTTCAGACAACGGGAAGTGTCAAGTCGAGTATATTGTCAGGTGTAGTTTACAGTTTAGAGTTCACGGAACTAAAGTGAGCGCAGTCCAGTTTAGTTTATTATCACGGGTACCGAGGTACAGTGAAAAGCTTTTGTTGCGTGCTAACCAGTCAGCGGAAAGACAGTACATGATTATAATTGAGCCATTTACAGCGATAAGGGAATAAGGGATAAGGGATATATGATAAGGGAATAACGTTTAGTGCAAGGTAAAGCCAGCAAAGTGCGATCAAGGATAGTCCGAGGGTCACCAAAGAGGTAGATAGTAATTCAGACAGATCTGGGAGGTGTTTAAGAAAATCATAGTTCAATTAAGAAATGGTGCTGTAGGAATAGACATGTAAGAGTGTGGGGCGATTGTAATGAGCTTGTAGATCTGCTTCCGTGGCCAGCACGCAAATAGTCGCCTGGGTGTGGCGCCCTCTTGGAAGGAACTGCAGATGCTGGTTTTACACCGAAGACCTATTCCATCTCTCCAGAGATGCTGCCTGACATGCTGAGTTACTCCAGCATTTTGTGTCTATCTTCCGAGTTTATGGTCACATGCACCAGTAGGGTGAGGTACAGATACAATGAACTGCTTGCTTGCGGCAGCAACACATAGACATAGGACAAAGCAAAAAAGGTGCGGTAGAGGGGCAGGCCTTTCGGCCCACAATGTCTGTGCCAGGGCTCAAACTACACACTAAATACATCAATTGTATATAAGCTCCACAAGACCGTGAACAGAAATGATTGCAAAAATAAAAGACATTAGTGCAAAAATATGCATTTTGAAAGCAATTCCACGGTAGTTGTTTAGGTTTAAGTTTATTATTGTTATGTGTAGAGGGACAAAGTGCAGAGCTTTGGTTTGCATGCTATCCAAGAAGATTAGGTACATCATGCATAAATAGAATCAAGTCCAACTCAAGTCCAATGGGGAGAGCAAGGGAAGATACAGAGGACAGGATATGGTTCTCAGCATTACAGTGCATCAGATCCAAAGACAAAGTCCAATGTTTCAGTGGGAAGGAGAGACTACTTCCAGAAATGTTATTGCCACAGCAGTATGTGTTCCGAATGTGAGGGTATCGAAGGGATTTACAGGAGTCGCTGCCTCAAAAAGGCAGCCAGCATCATCAGAGACCCACACCACACTGGCCACACTCTCATTTCACCCCTGCCATCGGGAGGAAGATGTAGGAGCCTGAAAACTGTAATGTCCAGGTTCAGGAACAACTTCTTCCCAACAGCCACAAGGCTATTAAACACGACAACCTCCAAAAAGCTCTGAACTACATAGACTTGGGGGCATTGGTTTTGTCTTTTTGTACTATTATTGGTTATTTGTTTTTTATGTGTACGTATGTGTGCAATAGATTCGGTAGGCGGCGCGACTCTCGTCAGCAGCGGCCTCTGCAGCCCATCTGCGTTTTTATTATTTTTTGTCTATGTTTTTATGTATTTTTTGTTATTTTTTGTTGAGGTATGTGTGTGGGGGGGTTGGGGGGGGGGGGGTGGGGGGAGGGGTGGGAGGGAGGGGGTAACTTTTAAATCTCTCCCTGCACGGGAGACCTGACCTTTTCTTTGTCGGGTCTCCGTTGTCGTTGGGGCTGCAACGTGGAGCGGCCTCCAACAGGAAGACCGGGGGCTCTGGTGCCGACTACTCACCTCACCGTCGCGGAGCTGGCCGAGTCCAGAGCGGGTGGAGCGGTGGTGGAGCCCTGCTGCGGCCCGACCTCCGGAGATTCGGAGGCTGCAACTGCGGGTCTGGCGGACGGCGGCACCGGGAGCCCGCGGGTCCCTGGAGGGAGACCGCTTTTCAGGGCTCCCGCAACGGCGACTTCTCCCGCCCGAGTTGCGGGGTTGAAGAGCTCCTGGAGCGGGGCCTACATCACCGCCCCGCGCTGCTTGGAATGGCCGCGGGACTCTGTGAGCGCACGCCGGGGGCTCTAACATCAAGAACCCGGTGTGCGACCTTGCATCACCTGGCGTGGCTTTAATGGCCGCGGGACAATCGCCATCGCCCGCCGGGGGCTTTGACTTTGACTCTGTCACATCGGGGGGGGGGGGGGGGGGGGCAGTGCAGTGGAGAGATAAGCTTTTTTTGGCCTTCCATCACAGCAATGTGATGGATGTTTATGTAAATTATGTTGTGTCTTGGGTCTATTTGTTTGTAATGTATGGCTGCAGAAACGTCATTTCGTTTGGACCTCAAGGGGTCCAAATGACAAATAAATTGAATCTTGAATCTTCTTGAATCTTGAATGTGTGTATATGTATATGTGCGTGTGCGGTGTGCGTGTATATGTATGTGTGTGTATGAAGAAGGGTCTCGACCCAAAACGTCACCCATTCTTTCTACCCAGCTGAGTTACTCCAGCAGGTAGACAAAAATGCTGGAGAAACACAGCGGGTGAGGCAGCATCTATGGAGCGAAGGAAATAGGCAACGTTTCGGGCCGAAACCCTTCTTCAGTGTTACTACAGCACTTTTTTTTGTCCATCTTCAGTTTAACCCAGCATCTGCAGTTCCTTTCTACACATATATATGTGTGTATATCTATGTATGTATATGTGTGTATGTGGACATATACACACACTGAACTTTTTTCTCTCGTTTATCATATTGTTTACAGTGTACTATGTTTACATATTCTGTTGTGCTGCTGCAAGCAAGAATGTCATTGTTCTATCTGAGACATAAATATGACAATAAAACGCTCTTGACTCACCATTAAAGTGCTGTGTGAGTCCTCAATCAATTCTCACTGATTTATACTTTGTAATTAAATTGCCATTTTCCGCTGTAGGTTCATTGTTGAGCAGCAGAACACAATCCCGTTGGAAACACACTCTGGGGAGGGCAATCTAACAACTGTCGCACTGAATAACCAGAGAGTTATAAGGCAGGAAGTATAGAATTACCAGCAGTACTGAGATCATCACTGGCTTTATATCCATGTGCTGCCTAAGCAGTTCCCGTCATAAAACAGAATTTTTTTAATTATAAAGTTGAAACCACATCACATGGGGCTACATTTCAAGAAAGACTGCTGGGAACGTTATGGTTACAATTACAGTAGATTCTACAGCCTTCAACAGCAATGGTAAAATGTGGCTGAATACTTATAGGGGAACAGATGCCTTACACTGCAATGGGCTGACATGCTTATTTAACCCATTGTGTTATTGAGTCATAGAGTGATACAGTGTGGAAACAAGCCCTTCAGCCCAACTTGCCCACATCGACCAACATGTGGGCAAGCTATAAGGTACACAAAATTGCTGGAGAAACTCAGTGGGTGCAGCAGCATCTATGGAGCGAAGGAAATAGGCGACGTTTCGGGCCGAAACCCTTCTTCAGACTGATGGGGGGGGGGGGGGGAGAAGGAAGGAAAAAGGAGGAGGAGGAGGAGCCTGAGGGCGGGGGGATGGGAGGAGACAGCTAGAGGGTTAAGGAAGGGGAGGAGACAGCAAGGGCTAGCAAAACTGGGAGAATTCAATGTTAATGCCATCCGGACGTAAACAACCCAGGCGGAATATGAGGTGCTGTTCCTCCAATTTCTGATGTTGCTCACTCTGGCAATGGAGGAGACCCAGGACAGAGAGGTCGGATTGGGAATGGGAGGGGGAGTTGAAGTGCTGAGCCACCGGGAGTTCAGGTTGGTTATTGCGGACTGAGCGGAGGTGTTCGGCGAAATGATCGCCCAACCTCCGCTTAGTCTCCCCGATGTAAATCAGCTGACACCTAGAGCAGCGGATGCAGTAGATGAGGTTGGAGGAGATACAGGTGAACCTTTGTCGCACCTGGAACGACGGCTTGGGTCCTTGAATGGAGTCGAGGGGGGAGGTGAAGGGACAGATGTTGCATTTCTTGCGGTTGCAACGGAAAGTGCCCGGGGAGGAGGTGGTGCGGGAGGGAAGGGAAGAATTGACAAGGGAGTTGCGGAGGGAGCGGTCTTTGCGGAAGGCAGACATGGGGGGAGATGGGAAGATGTAGCGAGTGGTGGGGTCACGTTGGAGGTGGCGGAAATGGCGGAGGATTATGTGTTGTATTTGCCGGCTGGTGGGGTGAAAGGTGAGGACCAGGGGGACTCTGCCCTTGTTGCGAGTGCGGGGATGGGGAGAGAGAGCAGTGTTACAGGGTATGGATGAGATCCTGGTGTGAGCTTCATCTATGGTGGCGGAGGGGAATCCCCGTTCCCTGAAGAACGAGGACATTTCCGATGCCCTGGTATGGAATGTCTCATCCTGGGAGCAGATGCGGCGTAGGCGGAGGAATTGGGAGTAGGGGATGGAGTCTTTACAGGGGGCAGGGTGGGCAAGCTACCTGCCTTTGACCCACATCCCTCCAAACCTGTCCTATCCATGTACCTGTCTAACTGTTTCTGAAACGTTGGGATAGTCCCAGCCTCAACTATATCCTCTGGCAGCTCGTTCCACACACCCACCACCCTTTGTTTGAAAAGGTTACCCCTCGGATTACTATTAAAACCTATGCCCTCTGGCCCTCGCTTCTCCTACTCTGGGCTAGAGACTCTGTGCATCTACTCGATCTATTCCTCTCACGATTTTATATACAGTTTTGAACGATCTTTATAAATGATATTTAGCTAATGTTTTCAAGTCATAGAGCTGTACAGCATAGGAACAAGCCCTTCGGCCCACATTGTCCATGCCAACCAAGATAATAATAATAATAATAATAATCTTATTTATATAGCACCTTTTTAATCAACTTTCATTGACCCCAAAGTGCTTCACATAATTACATTACATTTACACACAGGCAAAGGTGGGTGAAGTGTCTTGCCCCAAGGACACAATGACAGTATGCACTCCAAGCGGGATTCGAACCGGCTACCTTCCGGTCGCCAGCCGAACACTTAGCCCATTGTGCCATCTGTCGTCCCACATACTAGATGGTCTAGATTAATTTGCCTACATTTGGCCAATATCCCTCTAAACTCCTCTACATAGCCATATGTCTGTCCACATGTGTTTTAAAAGTCACGGCTGTCAGGTGAACCGGGAACAGAATTGAATTCTCACTTGCTGCAACTTTATAGGCACGTTAATAGGGGCTGCCCGGTGGTGCAGCGGTAGAGTTGCTGGCATACAGAGTCAGACACACAGGTTCGAGCCTGACTATGGGTGCTGTCAGTACGGAGTTTGTACGGTTCTCCCCGTGACCTGCGTGGGTTTTCTCCAGGATCTCTGGTTTCCTCCCACACTCCAAAGACGTACAGGATTGTAGGTTGTATTAAATTGTATTAAATGCTAGTGTTAGTGGAATTGAGGACCAGGTGACATGGTATGTCCTCTAGTCCTCAATTTAATAGCGTAATTGTATTACATTTAATTTAATAGTGTCATTGTATTAAATTGTCTCTAGTGTTAGGGGAATTGAGGACCAGAGGATATAGGTTCAAGGTGAAGGGGAAAAGATTTAAGAAGAAACCAAGGGGTAACTTTTTCACACAGAGGGTGGTGGGTGAATGGAACAAGCTGCCAGAGGAGGTAGTTGAGGCTGGGACTATCGCATTGTTTAAGAAACAGTTGGACAAGTACATAGATAGGACAGGTTTGGAGGGTGATGGACCAAGCGTAGGCAAGTGGGACTTGGGTAGCTGGGACATTGTTGGCCGGTGTGGGCAAGTTGGGCTGAAGAGCCTGTTTCCACACTGTGTCACTCTATCACTCTAATACAACGACACGACAAGTGAACATACAAGGAACAGTACAATACATTACCAGTTACGGTATGAAAGCAAACAGTGAAATGTTCAAAGGTTACACAAAAAAAAGCTGAAAGCAAGCAGTGAAATGTTCAAACTCTTTCTTGGAAAAGCAGGAGTGTTATTTACTCGGAGAATAACTAGGTTTTATTTTTATTAACCTTGTTTCTCAAAAACATACTATTGTAAAGTGCTTCACTTTCCTCAAATACAGCCGGATATGTGGACATTGTGGCCACTTTCAACTTCCTGACTTAGGATCTTTCCAATGTGTTGCTGGTCTTGGTCCCATCTCATAGTTTGCTGACGACTACTGCATCAGAGAAGTCATGTAAAATAACATGCTGGGAGAGAGAAAGACTGCTTAACTTTTCCTTCTGCCAAGGTTGGTGTGCACGAATAGATTTCCGTAAATATTATATCTATAAACCCTCCCAAGTCAACATTTCATTTGGCTTCTCAGTTGCTTGCCACAACTGCACACCAGCATCCTGTGCAGGGAGGAACTGCAGATGCTTGTTTCTACCGAAGATAGAGACAAAATGCTGGAGTAACATGGCTGGTCAGGCAGCATCTCTAGAGAAAAAGTATAGGTGATCTTTCGGGTTGGTGCCCTTCTTCTGACGAAGTTCCACGTGCAAGGCTTCCACATCTCTCTGTATCTGTACATTGTGGATGGCTCGATTGGAATCGTGTATAATCTTTCCGCTGACTGGATAGCACGCAACAAAAAAGGTGTTCACAGTACCTCGGTACACGTGAACACAATGATAAACTAAATTAAACTCGCCTCCCTGCCTTCATTGATATTATTAGCCAGAACGCTCAGTTCCTTCATCCGTGTCATTACCATAGATAGACAAGAATGAAACTCATCTTGTGGCACCTTAAGTCTTATAAATGCCCTGACTTCAGAATTAAGGGACAGAAGTTTAGGGGTAATATGAGGGGGAACTTCTTTACTCAGAGAGCGGTAGCGGTGTGGAATGAGCTTCCAGTGGAAGTGGTGGAGGCAGGTTCATTGGTATCATTTAAAAATAAATTGGATAGGCATATGGATGAGAAGGGAATGGAGGGTTATGGTATGAGTGCAGGCAGGTGGGACTAAGGGGAAAAAAAAGTAGTTCGGCACGGACTTGTAGGGCCGAGATGGCCTGTTTCCGTGCTGTAATTGTTATATGGTTATATGGTAATGCCCCTTTTCTCCTAACTTTGTCTTATATTATTTAACCAATCCTCCATACATGCTAACACATTGCCTCCAACGCCACTTCATCATGCTCTTTAACTCTGCACCCACATGACCATGTACTGAAAATACTATTCCATTTACTGTTTCCCTATTGTCCATCCTCGAAAAACTCTAATAAATTTGTCAGAAAACAATCTCCCTTTCATAGTATCTTTTGACTTTGTTTAATTAGAGTGTAATTTTCCAAATGTCCGACCATCCCTTCCTCAATAATGGAACGTAGCATTTTCCTAATGACAGGTGCTGGTTAGCTGACATATATTTTTCCTACAAACATGAAAGAGAAGCCAAAAAAAACCTAAGTGGCGAAGGATGGTCACGAGAAGGTTGCGGGCAATTCAGAATCAAAATAGGACATTTTATTTTGGAGACAGATGTACTAGACGAATATCAGGCATCCATTTTCAAGAAACTAGTCAGAATCAGTCTTAAGAAGTGTCCCGACCTGAAACGTTGACATTATCTGCCTCACAGCACCAGGGTTCGATCCTAACTACAGGTGCTGTCTGTGCAGAAATAGCATTTTTCTCAAAACAATACACTAAACTCAAACTCAAGCCAACTCAACGCCTGTGCCCCCTTGAGATGTTAAGTTTTTATACAATGAAGGAGAACTTTTCTGTGAGTCATTACATGGAACATCCGGAGAGTTGATTTTGTTTTTGATAGCGCAACAGGTTTCCAATATGAATGCATCAGTTAATGAGAAAACCTTACACACAATCGCACTGAATGAACAAACAGACAGGCATCGCTCTTTCCTGTTGAAACCAAAATAGATATCACCTAACACCTGGCCACCTTTTAGCAACCTATTTGATATCAGAACTCAGACCAGCCCAATCACTGATGCAGCTCCTTCACTGCATGATAAATTCTAAATGATCTGTTCAGTTCAAATCAGTTTATTGTCACGTGTACCGAGGTACAGTGAAAAGCTTTTGTTGCTTGCTAACCAGCCAGCGGAAAGACAATACATGATTACAATCAAGCCTTCCACAGTGTACAGATACAGGATAAAGGGGTATAATGTTTAGTGCAAAATAAAGGCCAGTGAAGACTGATTAAAGATGGACCGAGGGTCTCCAATGAAGCAGATGGGAGGTCAGGACCACTTTTAAGTTGGTGAGGAGAAGATGCTAATGAAACCCATTGTACTCCAATCCTGGTATGTTCATAAGGCCAGCAGTAAGTAGGGTTGCCAACTGTCCCGTATTAGCCGGGACATCCCGTATATTGGGCTAAATTGGTTTGTCCCGTACGGAACTGCCCTTGTCCCATATTTGACTGCTTCTACTCGGATCGAGGGGACTGTTGGGTCGAAGCACTGCGTCCCGACGTAGTGCAGCCCATGGAGTGCAGCAGCAGCAGCAGCAGCAGCGCCTCGCCTGTTTCCCCGTCGGTCGGCAGCCCGGTCAGCTGTCCAACCTTCGGACATTCGCTTACCGCCGACACCACCACCCCCCCTCCTTCTCATGGCCGATCATCGGTTTGGACGGGGAGCCGGACTTCGCATGCGATGTCGCGCGGCCCGGGCCAAAACTCCTCAGCTGGCCCGCCGGCTGGGCTTTGTGTACAGTCCAGCACCCGGGGCCAACTCATCATTCACCCAGCCACGGCCGAGTCGGTCAACGAATTGCCGTCGGGAATTTGTCCCGTATTTTGACCTTTTGTCCCTTATTTGGGAGTGAGAACGTTGGCAACCCTGGCAGTAGGGCACATCCTCCACCATTTTTCAGCAGCCACAATAGGAATTGTGCACTACATCAGTGTCATCGACTATGCTTACACTCTTGTGCTTATATATGGTTGCAATTATGTGTCGTAAGATTTTTGCTGAACTGCAAAAATAAATTCACTGCACCTCGATACTTGTGACAATAAAGAATAATTGAACCACTGAAATCAGTTAGGCACAAAATGCTGGAGTAACTCAGCAGGGCAGGCAGCATCTCTGGAGAGAAGGAATGCCTGTCCCGCTGAGTTACTCCAGCATTTTGTGTCCATCGTCGATTTAAACCAGCATCTGCAGTTCCTTCCTACACGTTGAAAACAGTTGCCTGCCTGACACATTCAGGGACTCGGTGGATTTCAATAGAGAGCAACAGCTGCAAGAAGGAAATATTATTTCAGCTAAATTACATTGCATTTAAATTGTCATTCATTTCAAACATTTTATTTCTCATGGTTCAATCTGATTTTTTAATTTCATAATTTTAAGTCAGAAACAGGCCCTTCGGCCCAACTCACCCATGTTGACCAAGATGCCCCAACTAAACTAATTCCTTTTGCCTGGATTTGGCCCGTATCCCTTTCCTGTCCATGTACCTGCCTGAATGTCTTTTACCTAGTACCTGCCACAACCATTTCCTCTGGCAGCTCGTTCCATACACTCACCACCCTCTGTGTGAAAAAGTTGCCCCTCAGGTTCCTATTAAATATATCCACTCTCACCTTAAACCTCTGTCCTCTGGTTCTTGACTCCCCTACTCTGGGTAAAAGACTCTGTGCATTCACCCAATCTATTCCTCCCATGATTTTATACACCACTATAAGGTCGCCCCTCAGCCTCCCGCGCTCCAAGGAATAAAGCCCTAGCCAGCCCAACCTCTCCCTCTACCTCAGCCCCTCTGGCCCTGGCAACATCCTCGTAAATCCTCTTGGCAGTAGTGCTTATTGGAAGCATTAATTTTTAATAGCTGTGGAATGTTTATGTATGTCTGGTATGGATTAAATTGGTACAGGAAATGGAAGTAAGAGAGAGAATGTTCGTTGCATTAGAGTTCTGTTCCCTGGGATAACTTTTATAACACAGGTCTGGATTCTGAATAAACACTTTGGTGGCAAACTAGCAAAAAAAAAAGATCTGATCAACTGAACTTAGTGCTCATGCATCATTTTTAAATCGCAAATAGGACCGAAACAAAGCAATCACAGACTACACTCTGCAACCACTGGCTTCATTCATCTCTTTCCAAACAAAGCTCACACCCTGCCTAGGTACCTTCCCCATGCATCCGCCCGCAGGAGAGGCAGCACCTGTCCCTGTACCTTGCTCCTTGCTCTCCATCAGCACAGCAGCCCTTCCAGCTGAGACACAGGTTCACATGCACAAAAACTGTTTATGGAAAGACAGTGGAGATCATTTGAGTATAATTTGAGAGGGGAACTTAATTTAAAAAACTCAATGTCAGAACAACTCTTAAAAGAATGTGCATAGCAATCTGTGGGGAGAATTTGTGGAACGGTCTGGAACAGGAGATAAAACTTAGCACAAACATAATTCAGTTTAAAAAGATGTACAAAAACACTTTTTTAAAAGGATATTGGGATGAGGATAGGTGATTGTGAGTGGGATATTTGTTATACTGATTGTATTGGGAAGGGTGATTATGGGGTGATGGGTTGTATATATGACGAAGATATACTGTATAGTACAGGAGGGTTGTTTCATTTTTATTTTTTCTCTTTTTTTTTGCATGGCTTTGCAAATATTTGATTAGTGTATAAATGTAAATAATTTGGTGTACAAATGGAAATAGGTGTTTATGGCTGCTAAATTTGTATAAGATAATTATAAGCAGTTGAATAAGGGGTGGGAATTAATAAGCTTTGGATTCTTCCTGCTCCTTTTCGGACACATACGATTTCATTCATTTATAGATATTGTTTGTTGACACTTTATAAATATTCTTGTTTTGTTTTTTTTTGTTTTTTTTGTATGCTGTTTCTTACTTGCTTTTTATTTTTTAGTCTGTTTGAAATAAAGGATTTGTTATTATTATTAGTATTATTATTATCATCTCCTCTAACCTCATCGACTGCATCCGGTGCTCTCGATGTGGCCTCCTTTACATCGGCGAGACCCAGTGTAGATGAGGTGGTCGTTTCACCAAACACTTGCGCTCAGACCGTCGAGGCCTGCTGGATCTCCCGGTTGCTAGCTATTCTAACTCCCCCTTCCATTCCCATACTGTCATTGTGCACAGGAAGGAATTGCAGATGCTGGTTTAAACCGAAGATAGACACAAAGACCTGGAGTAACTCTGCGGGTCAGGCAGCATCTCTGGAGAAAAAGGAATGGGTGACGTTTCGGGTCAAGACCTTTCTTCACACTGCCTGAAGTCCTTCAGATTTACCCTGAAGAAGTCAAGTCAAGTCAAGTCTATTCGTCACATAGACATACGAGATGCGCAGTGAAATGAAAAGTGGCAATGCTCGCGGACTTAGTGCAAAAAACAAACAAACAAACTACAAACAGAATGGAACAGAATCACATATTCCTTTACATATTAAATATTGTGGGTGGAAGGAAAAAGGGGAAAAAAACAGCTATTTTAAAAAAAAACAGTATAATTGTACAGTAAAGTTAGCCCCTGGTGAGATAGTTTACAGTCCCTGGTGGCCACTGGGAAGAAACTCCTTCTAAACCTCTCGACCCAAAACGTCACCTATTCCTGCAATCGGTCTGAAAAAAATGTCCCGACCAGAAATGTCACCTTACGTTAAGGTTTAAGTTTATTTCTGTCATGTTTACCAGATTCAGTGAAAAGCTTTTTGTTTGCTTTTGATCCTATCAGATCAGACAACACTATACATATAGACAATCATGCCAAGTTAAATTCAAGTACGATTGGTAGAGCAAAGAGGAAGAACAGGATGCAGAATCCATTCCCTTCTCCTATGCTGCCTGACCCGCTGAGTTTAGTTTGATTCAGAGATACAGCATGGAAACAGGCCCTTCAGCCCACTGAGTTCATGCTGACCATCGATCACCCATTCACACAAGTTCTATGTTATCCACTCCTCACACACTAGGGGCAATCTACAAAGGCCAATCAACCTACAAACTTGGACGTCTTTGGGATGTGGGAGGAAACCGGAGCACCCGGTGAAAACCCACACGGTCACAGGGAAAACTTGTAAACTCTGCACAGACAGCACTTGTGGTTAAGATCGGACCCAGGTCTCTGGCGCTGTGAGGCTCAGCAGCTCTAGTGAGGTTCTGTTTATTGTCACGTGTCAGGTACAGTGAAAAGCATTTGTTGCTTTCTAACCAGTCAGCAGAAAGACAATACGTGATGACAACCGGGCCATTCACTGTGTAAAGATACATGATAAGGGAATAATATTTAGAGCAAGATAAAGCAAGTGAAGTCCAATTACAGATAGTCCGAGGGTCAACAATGAGGTAGATCGTGGTTTAGCACTGCTGTGCCACTGTGCCATCACAGTGTCTCCAGCATGTTGTGCTTTGCTCAATCTGCTTTCCAAACGTACCCAAATTCAACAGAAAGTAGAACTTGCAATACAACCCTGCCAGCTTCAAGCTGAAGTCTGCAGATCATGTGGGCAAGCAGTTAACTCATTTAATTTGCACGCTGTATTATGTTTCGGCACTTGAACGGAATTGTCAAATCCGTCTCGAGAGCATCCTTTCAGGGTGATGAAAAAAATTGGCTGCTTGTCAGGAAATTCCCCGTTGGATTGCAACCTTGTCGTGGTCATGGAGTGTGTGTGTGTCTCAGTGACCCCTAGAGCTATGCCAGCGGGAGATTTGTCTCCTGTTAGGGTCTCCCATGCTGGACAGGTCGAAGGGTAGAGGCGAGACGAAGAGCGATCCACTGGTCCTCCAGGTTGGAGGTTGAGCAACACGGCGAACAACCCTGTCTTGTAAAACAAATATGTTACGGAAACAGCAACTGAAGGAATCAGCACTGCCGGGCGTGATGGACCTCCAGGGCTATCGACAGATACTAGGATGAATAAAAGAACCGGACAGCATCCCAAGAATAGCCCTGCACTGGACACCGACCGGAAGGGAAAAGGAAAAGAGGGAGACCCAAAATCCACCTGGCGTCAAACTGTAGAGGAGGAGATGAAAACAATGGACCTGACCTGGGGTAGTGTCCAGAAGCTAGCCCAGAACAGACATGAGTGGAGGACCTTTAGGGCCGGTCCCACCAGCATGCGACTGCATGTGGCAAGCGCGACCTAACATGGTCGCTTGAGCCGTACGGCCTCGCGGGGCCGGTCCCACTTCGATCGCCGGAGTCGTATGGAGTTGTGCGGAGCTGGTCCCAACATTGCGCGGGGCTCCGGAAAACTGACTGTGTTTAAAAATTCCGCCCAGCAACAGCCTGCCGGCCCGCAGCCGCCTCGACAGCGTGTCACTCACTCGACCTCCGCACGGCTCCCGCTTCTGGTTTGGTCGCGCTTGCCGCACGCCGTACGGCACAAGCGACCACGTTGGGTCGCGCTTGCCGCATGCAGGCGCATGCTGGTGGGACCGGCCCTTTAGGTCGCGCTTGCCCCATGCAGGTCGCATGCCCGTGGGACAGGCCCTTTTGTTGTTGCCCTACATGCCAGGAGGCATAATAGGCAGTTAGTCAAAAGTAAGTTGTCAGGAAAGGGTGGCCAAGTGATTGTGTATCATTTGTGTAGAAACCTTCTGCAGGAAATGTGGATGTGGCAGAAAAGGAAGCGGAACGATGGCAAATAGAGTTTCAGCTTCTTCACTGGTGGCGGTGGGGAGGGGACAAAAACATTTGAATTGTCTCACGTCAGTTCGGTTTAGTTTATTATCACGTGTACCGAGGTACAGTGAAAAGCTTTTGTTGCGTGCAAACCAGTCAGTGGAAAGACAATACATGATTATAATCGAGCCGTTTACAGTGTATAGCTACATGATAAGGGAATAATGTTTCGTGCAAGGTAAAGCCAGTCAAGTCCGATTAAAGATAGTCTGAGGGTCACCAATGAAGTAGAGAGTACTGAAGAAGGGTCTTGACCTTGAAATGTCACCCATTCCTTCTCTCCAGGGATGCTGCCTGTCTCGCTGAGTTACTTCAGCCTTCTGTGTCTATCTTCGGTTTAAACCAACATCTGCAGTTCCTTCCTACACAGTTCAGCACTGCTCTCTGGTTGTGGTGGGATGATTCAGATGCCTGATAACAGCTGGCAAGAAACTGTCCCTGAATGTGGTGGTGAGCGTTTTCACACTTCGATATCTTTAGCCCGATGGGAGAGGGGAGAGGAGCGCGTGGCCAGGGCGTGGCTCGCCCTTGATTATGCCGCTGGCCTTGCTGAACTCTCGACTTTCTTCAAGGAAACATTGAGTATCAGCTGCAACTAACTCCTGGTTTATGGTGATACAAAATAACAGGTGTAGTTTACATCCGTGGACAAAAGAGCGGAAGTCATGGACTATAAGTAGCTGATGTGAACTGACCTTTCAACATAAAATAACATTCTCTGCGGAAATTGTGGATAACATCACCATGGTGTTCTGCACAATATGGTTTATCAAGTTTAGGCTTGTTCCAAACGTTTACAGCCCAGTGGTATGAATATTGACTTCTCTCACTTCAGAAAGCCCTGGCATTCCCTCTCTCTCAATCCCTCCCCCACCGAAGTCACGCTATCTTTTCTTTTTCATCCTACAAATGGCCTGTTTCCTTCATCATCGTAACTTTTTTGAACTTCTTTCATTCACTGTTCTTTATTTGTGCTGCTGTCTCTGTTTGTTGTCGTTCACCTGACTGAGGTCATTTGACAAGGCTCACCGCGGGGGTAGTCGACAACATGCTCCGCAGAGAGTACTTCACCCATAGGCTGGTGTGCAAGGCCCCATCGGACGGCAAACATCCTCTGCACCACCAGGACTCACAGCAACTGGGACCTCAGCTCCTGTCATCTCGTCGCCCCTTCTCCCGTCACGCGGCGACCCTCTGTGGTTCCGGTTTCAACACACCAGGAGCACGGAGAACCAGCTGGGAACAGACTTCGCCACCTCCGCAATTCACTGTTGAACCGAGCACCACAGCCCCACTCAGCTCGGACTTGCCCTGTAAAGAGTGGGTCGCCCTGAACCGGTTCCGTACAGGGGTCGGCCGGTTCAACACCAACATGCATCGCTGGGGGCTGCGTTCATCAGCATCCTGCGTGTGTGGCGCAAACCAATAAACAGCACAGCACAGCACGTCATTTTCGACTGCGTTAAACCACCGCCCCCTGGTGGAGGGGTAGACCTCACAGCCCCCGACAACAGCACATTGAACTGGCTACAGCACCTGGAGGGGGTTATATAACCTCTGCTGCCTCAAAGGCAAGAAGAAGACTGTTCTTTATCTCTCCACATCACCGTCTATATCTCCCGTTTCCCTGATCGAGATGCTTTCAAGAGAGAGCTAGACAGGGCTCTTAAAGATAGCGGAGTCAGGGAATATGGGGAGAAGGCAGGAACGGGGTCCTGATTGTGGATGATCAGCCGTGATCACATTGAATGGCGGTGCTGGTTGGAAGGGCCGAATGACCTACTCCTGCACCTATTCTCAATTGTCTATCCATAACCAGTCTGAGGTGGGGTCTCGACCCGAAACGTCACCCATTCCTTCTCCCTAGAGATGCTGCCTGTCCCGCTGACTTACTCCAGCTTTTCGTGACTTTTATCTTATGCAATAGATTTTAGTTTAGTTTAGCGAAACAGTGCAGAAACAGGCCCTTTGTCCCACCAAGATCGCACCGACCAGTGATCCCCGCACACTAACACTATCCTACACACACTAGGAACAATTTACATTTATGCCTAGCCAATTCATCTACAAACCTATACGTCTTTGGAGTGTGGGAGGAAACTAAAAATCTGACCCACGCGGTCACAGGGAGAATGTACAAACTCCCTACAGACGGCACCTGTAGTCGGGATCGAACCCAGGTCTCTGGCCCTGTAAGGCAGCAACTCTACCACTGTGCCACCGTGCCACCTCCAAAGAGAAAAAAAATTGTTACAACACCAGCGGGCTGCTGTCTACATGGGGAAGCTCGCGATCCCTGAAGACCATCGATGAGGAGGGAGCTGCTGGGGACGAGGGTCGTGAGGTGTGAGCCGGTAGGGGAGGGACTACTGGGGTATTGCAAGGTCAGTTGCAGGAGGCTCCCCCAGGATACAGAGGTGGCGTTCGATCGAGGAGAGGGACCTTGGGCAACAGGCCGACAGCAGCTTTGGGGCTTACCTGGGTTTACCTGGATGAGGGGCAACAGGTGGACCCGACTCTGGACTGTTTTTCTTTTCTTTGTAAATGGTGTCAAAACATTAACTGACGATGAGCGTTTGACGGCACTGGGCCTGCACTCGCTGGAATTCTTTTGAATGAGGGAGGACCTCATTGAAACTTACCGAATAGTGAAAGGCCTGGATAGAGTAGATGTGGAGATGATGCTTCCACCAGTGGGAGAGTCAAGGACTAGAGAACGTAGCTTCAGAGTAAAAGGGCGTACCTTTAGGAAGGAGATGAAGAGAAATGTATTTAGTCAGAGGAATCTGTGGAATTATTTGCCACAGAAGGCTGTGGGGGCCATGTTAATTGCTATATTTAAGGCAGAGATAGATAGGTTCTTGATTAGTACACGTGTCAGGTTATGGGGAGAAGGCAGGAGAATGGGGTTCTGAGGGAGAGATAGATCAGACATGATTGAATGGCGGAGTAGACTTGATGCGGCAAATGGCCTAATTCTGCTCATCCATCGACACAGCCTTCTGGTGCAATGAATTCCACAGATTCACCACCCTCTGACTAAAGACTAGAAACCTAGAAACATAGAAACATTGAAAAATAGGTGCGGGAGTAGGCCATTCGGCCCTTTGAGCCAGCACCGCCATTCAATATAATCATGGCTGATCATCCCCAATCAGTACCCCGTTCATGTTTTTTCCCCATATCCCCTGATTCCCTTAGAGCTAAATCTAACACTCTCTTGAAAACAATAGAGTAGACTATACCCCCTAACTCATCCAGCTTCACACTGGAACTTGGCAGATTCTTCAATATTAAGGGTGTCAGGGGCTATGGGGAAAAGGAAGGAGAATAGGGTTAAAAGGGAAAGATAGATCAGCCATGATTGAATGACTAGACTTGATCGGTCGAATGGCTTAATATTGCTCCGATAACTTAGGAACTGATTAAAAATATGAACTATTATTTTCTCATTAGAGGGTTGCATTAGAAAAATAACCATAAACGGGTCTCTTTTAAGCTAAGATTCAAAAATGCTTTGTCCCTCTTCCTCCAACGTGCAGGTTCACAAAAGCATACTGGTGCTTCCCACCTCCTCTGCTACTCTAGGCTAATACTCCGGTTCAGTCGTGAGTCAGTGTTGCAATTGCGCCTTTTAATTGAAACAAATCTTCGGTTTCCTCCCACACTCCAAAGACGTACAGGTTTGTAGGTTAATTGGCTTGGTAAATGTAAAAATTGTCCCTAGTGGGAGTGGGATAGTGTTAGTGTGCGGGGATCGCTGGTCGGCGCGGACCCGGTGTGCCGAAGGGCCTGTTTCCGTACTGTATCTCTAAACTAAAAGCATGGTCTTGCTATTACATGAAATGGGCCGAGCAGTTTGCATCCAATATTCTGGCCAGCATTTGATTCTCAACCAAAATGCAAGATGGAGTAGATCACTGTCACGCCGCCATTTTGGGAAGCTGCTGTCTACTTTAGTCCAGTATAGTTTAATTTATTGTCACGTGTACCGAGGTACAATGAAAAGATTTTTTTTATTGCATGCTATCCAGTCAACAGAAAGACTATACATGATTACAATCAAGCGTTCCATATGTGTACAGATACAGTTGAAAAGCAATAAAGTTTAGTGCAAGGTAATTCCAGTAAAGTCAGGTGAAAGATTGTCCGAGAGTCCCCAATGAGGTAGATGGTAGGTCAGGGCCGCTCTCCAGTTGATGATAGGAAGGTTCAGCCGGTCAGGCAGCATCTCTGGAGAAAAGTAATAGGTGACGGTCCTTTTCTTCAGAGATGCTGTCTGATCCGATGAGTTACTGCAGCTTTCTATGTATATTTTTGGTTTAAACCAGCATCTGCAGTTCCTGCCTACACAAGAATCTCTACACATTGATTTCCTTGTTTCCTTTCACATAAACAGTAACTGCACTTCAAAGGTATTTCATTTTCTGTTCAGCACATCGGGTCAATCTCAGATTATAAATACATTTCCTGATTGTCTGATTTTTTTTTCCACTCTAATATTAAGTCTGGGTTGTATTACATAAAACAGAACAGAAGCACAGAGACCAGGAACATGCTCATCGATTCACTAAGTCTGCTGCAAACCTTGATGTCAATATGAACTCATCCCCATCTGCCTGCACATGGTCAAATGGTTTAGTTTAGTTTGCTTTAGGGATACAACGTGGAAACAGGCCCTTCGGCCCACCAGGTCCGCTCCGACCAGCGACCCTCGCACATTAACACTATCCTCCTACACACGCTATGGGGCAATTTATATTTACACCAAGCCAATTAACGTACAAACCTGTACGTCTTTGGAGTGTGTGAGGAAACAGAAGATCTCGGAGAAAACCCACGCAGGTCACGGGGAAAACGGGGTACAAACTCCGTACAGGCAGCACCCGTGGTCGGGATTGAACCCAGGTCTCTGGCGCTGTACGGCAGTAGGTGTGGATGGGGTGCCTATAAAGATGGTTGCATGTCCTGCATGGTGCAAAGCTTCCTGTGTGTTGGAGCTACACTCATCCCAGCAAGTGGAGAGTACTCGAGATGTGTGTGTGTATTGATAGTGCTGTTAGGGAGGGTGTTCCAGGATTTTGATCCAGTGACAGTTAAGGAACAGAGATTACAGTTTCAAATCAGGATGGTATATAACCTTAGTTTAGTTTAGTTTAGGGATAAAACGTGGAAACAGGCTCTTCGGTCCACCTAGTCCTCACCAACCTGCGATCCCCACACGTTAACACTATCCTACACACACCAGGGACAATTTACAATTTCACCAAGCCAATTAACCTACAAACCTAGTGTTTAAGAGGGAACTGCAGATGCTGGAGAATCGAAGGTTACACAAAAAAGCTGGAGAAACTCAGCGGGTGCAGCAGCATCTATGGAGCGAAGGAAATAGGCAACCTTTGGGTTTCGGCCCGAAACGTTGCCTATTTCCTTCGCTCCATAGATGCTGCTGCACCCGCTGAGTTTCTCCAGCTTTTTTGTGTAACCTACAAACCTATACGTCTTTAGTGTGTGGGAGGAAACCGGAGCTCCCGAGTTCCCGGAGAAAACCTACACGGTCACGTGGAGAACGTACAAACTCTGTACAGGCATAGTGGTCAGGATCGAACCTGAGCCGATCTTCCTGAATGATGTTGGGCCTACACTCATGCACGCAGGTGGAGCATGGGTCGACTGGGCTTATATTCACTGGAATCTAGAAGGATGAGAGGGTATCAGTTGTGAAGCTGTGGAATTCTCTGCCACAGAGGGCAGCGGAGGCCAATTCACTGGGTATACTCAAGAGAGAATTAGATTTAGCTCTTGGGGCCATTGGAATCAAGGGATATGGGGAGAAAGCAGGAACGGGGTACTGATTTTGGATGATCAGCCATGATCATATTGAATGGCGGTGCTGGCTCGAAGGGCCGGTTGGCCTACTCCTGCACCCATTGTCCATGTTTCTATGTTAAACAACTAGGGTGGAGCAAGGAGGAAGGGGGGAGGGGAGGGGAGTGTTAGTACAATTCAGTAGTCAGCGGGTTCTATGAAATGGGAATGGGTTTTATCTAGGTTTCCGCAAAGACCGCTCCCTCCGCAACTCCCTTGTCAATTCTTCCCTTCCCTCCCGCACCACCCCCTCCCCGGGTACTTTCTGCTGCAACCGCAAGAAATGCAACACCTGTCCCTTCACCTCCCCCCTCGACTCCATTCAAGGACCCAAGCAGTCGTTCCAGGTGCGACAAAGGTTCACCTGCATCTCCTCCAACCTCATCTACTGCATCCGCTGCTCTAGATGTCAGCTGATTTACATCGGGGAGACTAAGCGTAGGTTGGGCGATCGTTTCGCCGAACACCTCCGCTCAGTCCACAATAACCAACCTGACCTCCCGGTGGCTCAGCACTTCAACTCCCCCTCCCATTCCCAATCAGACCTCTCTGTCCTGGGTCTCCTCCATTGCCAGAGCGTTCAACAGCGGAAATTGGAGGAACAGCACCTCATATTCCGCCTGGGGACCTTGCGTCCGGATGGCATTAACATTGAATTCTCCCAATTTTGCTAGCCCTTGCTGTCTCCTCCCCTTCCTTAACCCTCTAGCTGTCTCCTCCCACCCTCCCATCCGCCCGCCCTCAGGCTCCTCCTCCTCCTTTTTTCCTTCCTTCTCCCCCCAACCCCCCACCAGTCTGAAGAAGGGTTTCGGCCCGAAACGTCGCCTATTTCCTTCGCTCCATAGATGCTGCTGCACCCGCTGAGTTTCTCCAGCAATTTTGTGTACCTATGGTTTTTATCTAGGTTGCAGTCTTTAGATAATCCTACATGATGAAGATAACCGTACATGATGATATTTAGTGGCGTAATATATTTATTTATATTTTGATTAACTAACCAATGGGATAAGTGGGCAAGTTGTAATTGTAGAGTAATAAGAAACTGCAGGTGCTGGAATCTTGAGCAAAACACAATGTGCTGGAGGAACTCAGTGCCCCAGGCAGCATCTGTACAGGAAGGGACAGACAATGTTTTGGGTCAGGAACCTTCTTCAGACTGGAAGAGATGTTTCCGGTCGGCGCCCTCTTCAGGCTACGGACGATGTTTCGGGTCAGGGCCATTCCTTTAGACTAGTCTGAAGTAGGGTCCTGCCACCGAAACATCATCCCCTCCACAAATGCCTGACTTGCTGAGTTCCCCCAGTACTTTGTCAGTGGGCTGAAGGGCCTGTTTCCACACTGCATCTCTGAAGTCTACAGTCTAAAAGTATTGTAGCCAAACTTCAAACTGATACAAAGGGCAGGTGGAAAAGCAAACTTGAGGAGAACATAAAGTGCCTATGTTGATCTGCCAAATAATCTGAAGATTAAGTATATTGTAGGGGAAATGACATTACCCACCAGTGAGAAAAATACTCTCAGAATATTATATGAATGGAGTCAGGCAGTTCAGAATGCTGCTGAACAGATAGGTTGCAGTATAATTATACACGAGACTCAAAGTTAGCAAGCTTGTACACAAAGTAGGGATATGGATCATGTGTAAGCAGATGAGATTAGTTTATTTTAGCATTGTATTTAGCATTGACTATGTGGGCCGAAGGTCCTATTTCAGTGGAGGAAGGAACTGCAGATGCTGGTTTACACCAACGTTAGACTGGGGGAACTCAGTTGGACACCAGCAGGAGCGAAGGAATAGGTGACGTTTCGTGTTGAGTCCCTTCCTCAGACTGAGAGTCAGGGAGTCAGGGAAGCTAGAGGCACAAAAAGGTACCAAGCCAGCAATGATGGGGAAAGGGAAGGTAGAGCCCACAATGGCTCATTGTTGGCTGTGGGAAAGGTGAAAACGATACAGTAGATACAAACAGTGAAACTAGTAGGGCGACCAGGGTGGGGGAAGGACGGGGCGAGAGGGAAGGACACTGTTCCTGTGCTGTATTTTTCTATGTGTAAGAAGGAACTACAGATGCTGGTTTAAACCGATGATATAGACACAAAAAGCTGCCTCCAACTCTGCGGGGCAGACAGCATCTCTGGAGAGAAGGAAGAGGTGACGCTTCGGGTTGAGACCCTTCTTCAGTATTTTTCTATGTTCTATATAAACAGGCAGGAAGGCAAATGGATGTTCAATCTTCATTGCGAGGGGAATTGAGTAGAAAAGGGGAGGGGGGGGGTTGTACAACTGATATTGCATTGGTGGTAGCACATCTGGAATATAGTACAGAGTGTGGTCACCTTACTAATGCAGCGATGTTGTTTCAATGGCAATGGTGCAGAGAACATTCAAACACTGCCTTGAAGAGCAATTGAGTACATTCTATGTGTTGGGAGGAACTGCAGATGCTGGAAGATAGGCACAGAAAGCTGGAGTAACTCAGCGGGACAGGCAGCATCAAGGAATGGATAACGTTTCGGGTTGAGACCTTTCTTCAGTCTGACAGTCGGGGGGGGGGGGGGGGGGGAACGAGAGACATAGACAATGCTCTCTAAGTCCTCCACATCCTTCCTGTAATGGGGAGAACAAAACTGCACACAAGCTGCCGGGGGCGGTGGTTGTGGCATGGACTATCGCAACATTTAAGAAACAGTAATGCCCCTGTCCCACTTAGAAAACCTTAACGGAAACCTCTGGAGACTTTGCGCCCCACCCAAGGTTTCCGTGCGGTTCCCGGAGGTTGCAGGTGGTTGCCGGAGGTTGCAGGTAGTGGAAGCAGGTAGGGAGACTGACAAAAACCTCCGGGAACCGCACGGAAACCTTGGGTGGGGCGCAAAGTCTCCAGAGGTTTCCGTTCAGGTTTCCTAAGTGGGACATGGGGCATTAGACAGGTACATGAATAGGGCAGGTTTAGAGGGACATGGGCCAAACGCAGGCAGGTGGGACTAGTGTAGATGGGACATGTTGGTTGGTGTGAGCAAGTTGGGCAGAAGGGTTGTTTCCACGCTGTAAAACCCGATGACTCTAACATCACAATACAATATTACTCTCAGAAGATAGTCTGAAGAAGCGTCTCGACCCAAAACGCCACCCATTCATTCTCTCCAGAGATTCACAAGTTATAGTAGAATTAGGCCATTCGGCCCGTCGAGTCTATTCAATCACGGCTGATCTCTGCCATTTTCCTGCCTTCTCCCCATAACCCTTGACACCAGTTCTAATCAAGAATTTGGCTATCTCTACCTTAAAAATATCCACTGACCTGGCCTCCACAGCCTGAGTTCCACAGATTAACTACCCTCTGACTAAAGAAGTTCCTCCTCACCTCCTTTCTAAAAGCGCGCCCTTTAATTCTGAGGCTATGACCTCTGGTCCTAGACTCTCCCACCAGTGGAAACATATTTTCCACATCCACCCTCATCCACACATCCTTTCATTATTCTGTAGGTTTCAATGATGTCCCCCCCTCAACCTCCTAAACTCCAGCGAGTAGAGGCCCAGTACTGTCAAATGCTCATCATATCGAGATTCTTCCTGTCCCACCGAGTTACACCACTATTTTGTGTCCATCTTCGGTGTAAACCAGCATCTGCAGTTACGATACGATACGATATGATAGAACTTTCTTTATCCCAGGAAGGAAATTGATCTGCCGACAGTCATAGAAACACAAAATACATGAATCATCCGAGGACGTACACTCCATTGAGGATAAATGGGGATACTGTGGATAGGGTGAGCTGTTTTAAATATCTGGGAGTCCACATCTCCGAGGATATGACATGGGCATCACACGCCTCAGCACTCGTGAGTAAGGCAAGGCAGCGCCTTTACCACCTCAGGCAATTGAGGGAATTCAGAGTGTCTCCGAGGATCCTCCAGTGCTTCTACGCAGCGGCGGTGGAAAGCATCTTGTCCGGGAACATTACCATCTGGTTTGGGGATTGCTCTGCCCAGGACAAGAAGGCTCTGCAGAGAGTAGTGCGTTCGGCCGAACGCACTATGGGAACTTCACACGCCTCCCTGCAGGAACTATACATCAGGAGGTGCAACTCCAGAGCCAATAAAATCATGGGAGACCCCTTCCACCCATGCAACGGACTGTTCCAGCTGCTACGGTCAGGCAAACGCCTCCGTTGCCATGCAGTGAGAACGGAGAGGATGAGAAGGAGTTTCTTCCCAGAGGCCATTAGGACTGTAAACTCCTATCTCACCAGGGACTGAACGTTTTTCCTTCCAATATTTAATATGCAAAAGAAAATGTGTGTGTTTATGATTGTGTTTATAGTTTGTTTGGTTGTTTGTTTGTTTGTCTTTTTGCACAAAGACCGCGAGCATTGCCACTTTTCATTACACTGCACATCTCGTATGTGTATGTGACAAATAAACTTGACTTGACTTGAAACTAAAGTGACAAGTGGAAAAAATTGGGCATGTGCAAAGATTGGGGGGGGGGGGGAGTCAGTCTACCTCACGACAGAAGGAGGAAGGGTTGTACAGTTTGATAGCCACAGGGAAGAAGGATCTCCTGTTGCATTCTGTCCTGCATCTTGTAGTTCCTTCTGACACATTACTCTCAGAAGGCTGATTACAGTGTGTGTAGCCCATGTTGTTCTCACTGTAACTATTTCCATCTTCAGCAATGACTATATTTAGAGGAATGGACTTTGCTGATATCGGGTACATCTGCATTATTGACTTCCTACATATTTTCCGAATGTCATTTAAGAAGGGAAAAAAAAAATACTGGGTCATAAGTGTGGCTATCTTGATAGCCCTGACTAGTTTGGAACAGTTGTGGCTTCTACAGAACAAGCAATCTACTGTTTGCATTGTTGGCAAGGAACTCTGTGGATAGAGAAATCTATTCAGCACATCCAAGATCATTTGACCAGCAAGACCTGAAGACATTTGTCATGGAATGATCTAATTAGTTTCAAATAATACATGTTTTTTCCATCCATCACTTTATCCGAAAATGTATTTAGCTTTGGTTCAGTTTACTATTGGCACGTGAGATGCAATGAAAAACTTGTGTACAGAATTTCTGCCTGCGAGCTATAGATTCAAGGCCTTTTGTCCTTCCCAAATTTCGACGTGAATTTCTTTACTTGGTTCTTCAAGCCTTTAAATTCTTAAAACACAGTTCCCCAAAATGTTTCTTCAAGACTGAAATGGACCGTTTTTTATGAACCACTTCACCAATGCTGGAGATGGGGGAAACTTGCCCTGTTTACTAAATCTTGGTTCTTGGTTCTCCAAAAATATTCCAAATGGAATTTAAACTGGAGGTGGTGAAGGGAGGGTTTAAGCCAGAAAGAGTTATTGGGAAGAAAGAGCTACTTTAAATTTAGTTGCATCTGGTTGGGTAACTATAGATGGGTGGAGATTATTCCATTCTTTAATTAAAAATAACTCCTGAATTATTGGAAGAAGCAATGAATATTGAAGCTGACTCACAAAAATTAATATCATATTTATATAATAGTATTCTAAATATAAACCTACCATTGAGATACTTAGAGAAGAGTGAGAACGGGAACTAATGATAAAAATTACGAAGGTTACATGGGAAAAGTACTTGATATATATTCACAAATGTTCGATTAATGTAAGACATAATCTAATTCAATTTAAAATTTTACATAGATTATATTATTCAAAAACAAGATTGAACAAATTTTATTCAAATATATCCGCTATTTGTGATAAATGTCTATCCCAAAATGCAACTATAACACACTCCATAGTTTCCTGCATAAAACTTTATAGATTTTGGAGTGATATTTTCTAAATATTTACAAAATTATTTAAGATAAGAATGGAACCTAATACTGAAATGATTATATTTGGAGTAATGGAAGATGGGAATAAATTCAACACATCTCAACATTTTTTTTTTAACTATGGTTTAATAATAGCAAAAAAATTAATACTTAAATTTTGGAAAAATACATCAATACTAACGCTTAAAATGTGGATTGCAAGTATGTTGGACACCGCACATCTTGAGGAAATGCGATTCCTCCTAATGGATAAATCAGACCAATTCATAACGAGTTGGTCTCCATTTGTCGTCTTTTTGGAATCATATGGTGCAACATTGTAAAAAATTGTTAAATATAACTGTTTCAGGACCGGACGAGGGATGCTCAAGATTATAAACAATGAACTCCTTACTTTTTATTTTTTTTATTTTTTTTTTAATGTTTTATTCTCTTTTTTCTATTTTCTTTTTCTCAACTTTCTTCACTCATTCGGCTTTTTTCTTTATCTTCACACACTATATATCTCACGTCTTTCTATCCTTTACTATCTAACTTCTTTTTCTTATTCTAATCTTTCTTTAATATAACAAAAAATAAAAAGAAGCTGTACGTAAAACGTATTATGAAAATATATATTAGGCACTTTGGTGCCATATGATTGTACTTACTTCTAATAAAATAAAATAATTTAAAAAAAAATAATGTGCGGGGGAAGAACGAATTGCTGTATAGATCTGTCTTTGTAGCTGGGATCACAAATTGGATCGAATGCCCTCGTCTGCTCCTAATTGGTTTGGGGGTTGGTGTAGGTCTTGTAGTCTATGTCGAGCTGACCACTTAACATTTTGTAAAAACAGGTCAAACGGTGAGCTTCACGTCTGTCTTGGAGAGGGTTCCACCCCATAGAATTCAGAAGTATGGTGACACTCGCTTCTATCTCATAGGTGTTATTAACAAATAGAGCTGCCTGTCTTTGGACACGTTCGATGGAAGAAATGTTTTTACCTGAAATCCTTTCAGGTAAGGAAATCTGGCATCCACGGACTATGTGTGTAGGAAAGAACTGCAGGTGTCGGTTTACACCGAAGATAAATGCAAAGTGCTGGAGTAACTCAGCGGGACAGGCAGCGTCTCTGGAGAGACGGAATGGACACAAAATGCTGGAGTAGCTCAGCCTCGGTCTGAAGAAGGGTCTCGACTGGAAACGTCACCTTATTCCTTCTCTCCAGTGATGCTGCCTGTCCCGCTGGGTTGCATTGGCATTTTTGTGTCTATCCTTGAACAGTGTATGATGCCAGACCACAGACCATCAACGTGACCGACTCTCTACTGTATTTGGGCCGACCACCTTCAGGTGCATCATCAAAGTCCTTGAGGAATTGTGAGGTCAGAAGGCACGAGGCATGACTATCATTGCAACCTCCACTGTCAATTTCTCAGGGATTAAGTGAACTGGAGTAGCCATATATACACAATGTAGCCACATGAGCAGGTCGGACCCTGGGAACATTGCAGTAGCGCACCTCCTAACTCCCACAAAACCTAGCCACCATCTACATACCTGAAGTCAGGAATTCCACAGATTCACAAATTTCCAGGTGAAAAAGTTTTTCCTCATCTCAGTACTAAATGGCCTTACCCCTTATTCTTAAACTGTGACCCTTGCTGCTGGACTCCCCCAACATGGGGACCATTTTTCCTGAGTCTAGAATTGTATATGTTTCTAGATCTCCTCTCATCCTTCTAAATTCCCGTGAATATAAGCCTAGCCAACAATGGGCCCATATGAGGACATTTGTAAGTCAATCTACGTACTTCCCTCTTTGTCTTTTTGGGCCAACGTTTGCTGGTTTCCAAAAACAAACTTTGACAATTTTAGCAACTGAATGCCTTTTTTTTTGTAACATACCAAATTGAAACTCCAGAATCAATTAATGAAATGCATCTTAATTGAAAATTACAAAATATCCTCCAAAAATGTCGACTTTTCCTTGCTATATTTTAACCTCCACCCAACCTATTCCCTAGCCTTGTCTTTCCGATTCATGATGCCACTTCTCAATTTCTGCCTTATCCTTCCGAAACTCAGAAGGATGAACAGAAAGAAAACTCATATACTGAAGGTTTCGGCCCGAATCTTTGCCTATTTCCTTTGCTCCATAGATGCTGCTGCACCCGCTGAGTTTCTTCAGCATTTTTATCTACCTTTGATTTTCCAGCATCTGCAGTTCCTTCTTAAACAAACTCATATGCATGCAGGTTTGTTGCACAATTGCCCCTTTGTACATTGCCTTAAGGATGTGAGGAGTGGATGCGGGAGTGGGATAACATAGTTTAGTTTAGAGATACAGCGTAGAAACAGGCCCTTGGGCTCACCCAGCCCGCGCCAACCAGCGATCCTTGAACTGTGTATGATGCCAGACAACGTGACCGACTCTTTACTGTATTTGGGCCGACACGAGCACGAGCGCCTACACGAGCACTATCCTACACACTAGGGATATTTACCATTTTCACCGTAGCCAATTAACTGACAAACCTATACGTCTTTGGAGTATGGGGGGAAACTGGAGATCCCGGAGAAAACCCACGCCGGTCACAGAGAGAAGCAACAACGATGAGCTGGCCTACAGGGAGGAGGTCCAGCACTTAGCAGCATGGTGCGCTGACAACAACCTGGCCCTTAACTCCAAGAAGACCAAGGAGCTCATTGTAGACTTCAGGAAGTCCAGAGGTGGCACGCACACCCCCATCCACATTAACGGGACGGAGGTGGAACGTGTTTCTAGCTTCAGGTTCCTGGGAGTCAACATCTCCGATGACCTCTCTTGGACCCACAACACCTCAACTCTGATCAAGAAGGCTCATCAGCGTCTCTTCTTCCTGAGGAGACTGAAGAAGGTCCATCTGTCTCCTCAGATCCTGGTGAACTTCTACCGCTGCACCATCGAGAGCATCCTTACCAACTGCATCACAGTATGGTATGGCAACTGCTCTGTCTCCGACCGGAAGGCACTGCAGAGGGTGGTGAAAATTGCCCAACGCATCACCGGTTCCACGCTCCCCTCCATTGAGTCTGTCCAAAGCAAGCGCTGTCTGCGGAGGGCGCTCAGCATCGCCAAGGACTGCTCTCACCCCAACCATGGACTGTTTACCCTCCTACCATCCGGGAGGCGCTACAGGTCTCTCCGTTGCCGAACCAGCAGGTCGAGGAACAGCTTCTTTCCGGCGGCTGTCACTCTACTAAACAACGTACCTCGGTGACTGCCAATCACCCCCCCCCCCCCCCCCGGACACTTATTATTTATTTTTTATTCAAATCGTTTGCTATGTCGCTCTTCAAGGGAGATGCTAAATGCATTTCGTTGTCTCTGTACTGTACACTGACAATGACAATTAAAATTGAATCTGAATCTGAATCTGAATCTGAGAGAACGTACAGACTCCGTACAGACAGCACCCATAGCAGGGATCGAACCCGGGTCACTGGCGCTGTAAGGCAGCAACTCTACCGCTGTGCCGACGTGTGCGAACGGGTGTTCGATGGTCAGCGTGGATTCTCTACATTGTATCTCTAAACACTACAGTTTTTTTTACGCAGTGCCAGAGGCCGCAATCAATCCAGTGTTCGATTCACAAAGGGCTTGCCTTTCAGTTTTCAATCGCACGGCCCCACTCTGATCGTTTGTGAATCGGCACATGACGCTCAGCTGAGATGATTGCCCCCCCCAGGGCCCTGCTGCTGGCAAATGCTACAGTGCAGATGTCCAGCCACACACGATTACCATCCCGGTTCAATTCCCACTGCCTCCTCTAATTTGACCTTGACCATTCTCTAAACCGACCGTGGGCCCCATGCTGTTCTTTTGAAGACCGGTGACTAATGAACGCCGAACGACAGCATGTCATGGAAGCAACGACCTAAATTACAATCCCTAACGTTTGAATAAGCCATCTGTTTTGTGTTATTAGTGGTGCCATTCTCTTGTGTGGGGGGTGGTGCCTGCTGGCCTTCCTAGTGCCACTGGTTTCCATCAAAGCCAGCCAATCGACCTCAATAAAACAGACCACTTTCTTAAATAAAGAAACCCTATACATGTTCACACTACATCATTATAATTCTGTACGGAAACGTGTTTCAGATTATATTTTTTCTTCTCACAAAGTGAAGCGAGGGTGTCAAATATAACATCCTTCACTGTATATACACAATAAGGGTAGTCTTCATAAATACTGTTCGGCTGTGGTATCCGACTGTTTTCAACTAATTGACCGCAGAGCCTTGGATGAAAAAGGGTCAACCACGAATATTAAAACTTACTTATTAATTTCTATGTGTACATTGTTTCTGTTACTAAATACTCTGTGCTCCAACAGAGTATTTTCCATTAATGAAACAATTTTCTACGGTCATTAATTGATTGATTTTTTGATTATTATATTTAGCTGTGTGTGTTGCAATATTGGCCTATTAAGCAGCTGCAAGAAAGATTTTATTTGTTCCTCTCTCGGTACATATAACAATCAAACAATCTTGACTCTTGGCATTTACCATGAAAATATTCACAACTCCGAGCAGTATTAGAGTCAAAAGAGTCATACAGGCCCTTCGGCCCAACTTGCCCACACCGACCAACGTGTCCCATCTACACTAGTTCCACCTGCCTGCGTTTGGCCCATATCCCTCTAAACCCGTCTTGTCCATGTACCTGTCTAATTGTTTCTTAAATGTTGCAATAGTCCCTGCCTCAACTACCTCCTCTGACAGCTCTTTCCATACGCCCACCACCCTTTGTGTGAAAAAGTTAGCCCTCAGTTCCCTATTAAATCTTTCCCCCCCTCACCGCATTAATATCACCAGGGAATCAGGCATTTGACCTCCTTGAAGTTGAATTTCTAAAACAGATCATTTAAAATATATTGTTTCAAACGTCCATATATTTCCTTGAGAAAAACAGAAGCAAAAACCCTCATGGGTCCTCACCCATGTTCTCCAGAGATGTCACCTACCCATGTTCTCTAGGGGTAACATAGAACATAGAACATAGAACAGTGCAGTTCAGGAACGGGCCAGGGCCCTTCCTACCACAATGTCTGTCTGTACATAATCCATATCCCTCTATTCCATGCACGTCCAAGCACCTGTCCAAGGCCTCTTAAACGCCACTATCGTATCTGCCTCTACCACTATCCCTGGCAATACTTTCCAGGCCTCTACTACCCTCTGGGTAGAAGGCCTGCCCCGCCCGCACACCTCCATTAAACGTTCCACTTCTCACCTTGTAGCCGTGCCCTCTAGTGATGGACAGTCCCACCCTGGGAAAAAGGCTCTGGCCAGCTAGCGTATCTATGCCTCTCATACTGTTATATACCTCTACCAAGTCTCCTGTCAACCTCCGACATTCCAGAGAAAACAAACCCAAGTCTATCTGACCTCTCCCTGTAGATGAAACTCTTTAATCCAGGGAGTACTCTGGTAAACCTCCTCTGCACCCTCTCCAAAACCACCCACACCTTTCCTGCAACGGGGCGACCAGAACAGCATGCGATATTCCAAATGCAGCCTAACCAAAGTCTTCTACAGCTGCACCATGACTTCCTGACCCGCTGAATTGCTCCAGTACTTTGTGTCCTTATGTCCATGGTTTCTCCTGATGGCATAGTTGGTAACTGGAGAGATGAATATCCACCAGCATTGCACTGCCAAACTGTTTAAGAAGGAACTGCAGATGCTGGAAAATCGAAGGTAGACAAAAGTGCTGGAGAAACTCAGAGGGTGCGGCAGCATCTATGGAGCGAAGGAAATAGGCAACGTTTTGGGCCAAAACCCTTCTTCAGACTGATGTAGGGGTGTGGGGGGGAAAGGGGGTTGGGGGTTGGGGGGGTTGGGGGGGTGGGGGGGTGGGGGGGGGGGGGGTTGGGGGGGTGGGACGAAGAAAGGAAGAGGATTCAGAGGGCTGTCGGCGAGCTGAGAAGGGGAGGAGACAATAAGGGCCCCCGGAAATTGGAGGTCAATATTCATGCCGCTGGGGTGTAAACTGCCCAAGCGGAATATGAGGTGCTGCTCCTCCAATTTCCGGTGGTGCTCACTTTGGCCATGGAGGAGGCCCAGGACAGAAAGGACGGATTCGGAATGGGAGGGGGAGTTGAAGTGCTGAGCCACCGGGTGATCATGTAAGTTATTGCGGACCGAGCGGAGGTGCTCGGCGAAACGATCGCCAAGCCTACGCTTGGTCTCACCGATGTGGATCAGCTGACATCTAGAGCAGCGGATGCAATCGATGAGGTTGGAGGAGGTGCAGGTGAACCTCTGTCAAGCAGCCGTTCCCCCCCCTCCCACCCTACAAATGTCTACCTTGCACTGCCAAAGTGTCAGGTTATGGTGTTGCAATGAAGGAACTCGATGACAACACAATTTGCAAAGTAGTTTCCACGTGAGTGAAATTGGAAGGTGAAATGGTAACGCCAGCACACTGCTGTTTCTCATTATTTAGTCGTGAATTTAATCTTTAGGCAAGATTCATATTTTCCCAGATCCATTCCAACCTGGCACGGCTCCCAGAGTTTGCTTCACCATGCTCAGATTGCACTGACACCTCCGTGTGCATTACTATCCAGTTCCCTGTCTTTTGATTTCTTCATAATCGGGAAGAAATACTTCCCCAACCCTCACTCCACTTGTCCCATCAGAAGTTTCATTTAGGGGACTTAAGCATTTAAGGGACCTGGTGGTGCAACGGTAGAGTTGCTGCCTCACAGCTCCAGAGACCCGAGTTCGATCCTGTCGACGGGTGCTCTCTGTATGGAGTTTGCACGTTCTTCCTTTAACCGCATGGGATTTCTCCGGGTACTCCGGCTTCCTCCTGCACACCGAAGACGTGGAGGTTTAGAAGTTAATTGGCTTCTATAAAAAATGTAAATTGACCCTAGCATGTAGGATAGTGTTAGTGTACAGGGTTAGTCTCAGTGGATTGTCACCTTGTCGTGGTGGAGAAGCTTGTGTGGTCCTGAGAGCGATGCCGTCTGGGGCTGTGCTCCTGGTAGGGCCACCCACGGCGGTAAGGTCGAGGGGGAGGCCTCTGACATAGACCTCAACGGTGGAACAGGCGGAGGACGATGACTGACCTTAGTGGAGCGTCACAACGGCTGGGAAGGCGGATGAAGGCTGCAGCAGAAATTGGTCTCCGGTCATCTAGGACTCCACGTCATTGTATCCTGACCCGTATATCTGTCAAGGACCGTGGGGTGGCTGTCTGTGCACCAGTCTCCCCACGTTAAACAAAGTCACGCACAGGTGTCCTCCATATAGAGAATAGCACCCTGGAGACACCCATGGTCAGCCATGACCGAAGGGGGCCTCAGGCTAAGGATCGCTAGTCGGTTGAAAAATCGGCGGGGAATTGGTGGATTGCTAAGCTTATAGTCATGGAGTCATACAGCATGGAAACAGGCCCTTCGGCCCAACTTGTCCAACAAGATGCTACATCTAAGCTGGTCCCATCTGCCTGCATTTGGACAATATCCTTCTAAACATTTCCTATCCATGTACCTGGCTATTGTAGTATCAGCCTCAAGCTCGTTCCATGTACCCACTGGCCCTCTGAGAGAGAAAGTTCCCCATCAGGTTTTATTTAATCTTGGGTCTCTCACCCTCAACCGATTGTTTCAATCCTCTTGTTTTGAATCCCCTTACCTTTAGGAAACGACTCTGTGCCTTCACCCTATCTATACCACTCATGATGTTATACTCCTCGATAAGATCTGGGTGCTCCCTTTTCCTACCACACTCTAAAGACATAGAAACATAGAAACATAGAAATTAGGTGCAGGAGTAGGCCATTCGGCCCTTCGAGCCTGCACCGCCATTCAATATGATCATGGCTGATCATCCAACTCAGTATCCTGTACCTGCCTTCTCTCCATACCCTCTGATCCCCTTAGCCACAAGGGCCACATCTAACTCCCTCTTAAATATAGCCAATGAACTGGCCTCAACTACCTTCTGTGGCAGAGAGTTCCAGAGACTCACCACTCTCTGTGTGAAAAAGGTTTTTCTCATCTCGGTTTTAAAGGATTTCCCCCTTATCCTTAAGCTGTGACCCCTTGTCCTGGACTTCCCCAACATCGGGAACAATCTTCCTGCATCTAGCTTGTCCAACCCCTTAAGAATTTTGTAAGTTTCTATAAGATCCCCTCTCAATCTCCTAAATTCTAGAGAGTATAAACCAAGTCTATCCAGTCTTTCTTCATAAGACAGTCCTGACATCCCAGGAATCAGTCTGGTGAACCTTCTCTGCACTCCCTCTATGCCAATAATGTCCTTCCTCAGATTTGGAGACCAAAACTGTACGAAATACTCCAGGTGTGGTCTTCACCAAGACCCTGTACAACTGCAGTAGAACCTCCCTGCTCCTATACTCAAATCCTTTTGCTATGAAAGCTAACATACCATTCGCTTTCTTCACTGCCTGCTGTGACGTACAGACGCACAGGTTTGTCAGTTAATCGGCTTCGGTAAAATTGTATCCTAGTGTGTGTCGGATAGTGTTAATATGCGGGGATCGCTGGTCAGCACAGACTTTGTGGGCCAAAGGGCCTGTTTCTGCACTGTATGGAAACGTATAAAATTCTTAAGGGATTGGGCAGGCGAGGAAAAAATGTTCCCGACGTTGGGGGAGTCCAGAACCAAGGGCCCGCAGTTTAAGAATAAGGGGTAGGTCATTTAGGACAGCGATGAGGAAAAACCTTTTCACCCAGAGAGTTGTGAATCTGTGGAATTCTCTGCCACAGAAGGCAGCGGAGGCTGATTCACTGGATGCATTCAAGAGAGAGTTAGATTTAGCTCTTAGGGCTAACGGAATCAAGGGATTTGGCGAGAAAGCAGGAGCGGGGAACTGATTTTGGATGATCAGCCATGATAATATTGAATGGCGGTGCTGGCACGAAGGGCCGAGTGGCCTACTCCTGCACTTATTTTCTATGTTTCTAAGAACAGCCGTCAAAGACTTGCACAGTGTCTAATTAGAAGCTTTGGGTTCGGGCAGTCGGTGAGGTTTGGTGTGTTAAGTGATAAGGGGTTGAGGTAAACAATGAACAGATAAATACCCCATGGAGAGTGGTGAGGAGATCCGACACATTGTGCAGACCACGGTTGTCCTGGGAGCGCTGACAATTTGCGGAGTGCAGCACCACGTGATTCCACGGGGAGCAACATTCAGATAAGTCCATCACTAAATGAGCGTTGGAGGTAGAGAACATGCAAGCGTGACTGACACATGATGAGAAATGGTCATTTTCGCATTGCACGCCTTGTTACGAACATTCCCAGCTCCATGCCAGCCAAGTGAACCACCCGACACACTCTAAACTCCCAGCCAGGTATTCTTTTCAAAACAACGGAGTACTCGCGTTTCGGAGAAGAAATATACATGAGCCCAACATCCGCTCAGTGTTTGAGGTCTCAATGTCACAGCTGTGGATTATTGCTTTTACCCATTAGTAAGGCTAATCTTCTAGCCCAGACCCAGGCTGGAGGTTGCTGCAAGGTAACTGAAACCATACAGTCTTCCTATAAACCTCAGGCAATACACGTCAATATAGGTAGGATTAAAATAACCACCAGGCAGGAAATACTGAAAATGGTGTGAAAAAAAAACAATTTTTACACCCTGCCCAATTCTAGTTTCAGTCAATGCTGCAATAGACGATAGACAATGGACAATATTTCGACCGACAATATTTCTGCAGGAGTAGGCCATTCGGCCCTTCGAGCCAGCACCGCCATTCAATGTGATCATGGCTGATCATCCCCAATCAGTACCCCGCTCCTGCCTTCTCCCTATATCCCCTGACTCTGCTATTTTTAAGAGCCCTATCTAGCTCTCTCTTGAAAGCATCCAGAGAACCTGCCTCCACCGCCCTCTGAGGCAGAGAATTTCACAGACTTTCCGCAGAGAATTCCGCAGTCAGTTGAGGGTAGATAGCAAGTGTGTTCAATCTCATTTGATTAGTACGGGTGTCAGGGGTTATGGGGAGAAGGCAAGAGAATGGGGTTGTGGGGGGGTAAGGTAGAGCAGTCATGATTGAATGGCGGAGTAGAGTTGATAGGCTGAATGGCCTACCTCTACTCCTAGAACATAAGAAATTATGAACGTCACTCAACTAAGAAGAGTTTAATTAAGGTTATCTTCATTTCAAGGATGGATTGTAACAAGCTTGAGGCATTTTCCCATCCCGTGGTTAACTTCCTGTAGAGGGGCAGCACGGTGGCACAGTGGTAGAGTTGCTGCCTTACAGCACCAGAGACCCGGGTTCAATCCTGACTACGGGTGCTGTCTGTACGCAGTTTGTACGTTCTCCCCGTTCTCAGGTTTCTTCCCACACTCCAAAGACGTACAGGTTTGTAGGTCAATTGGCTTTGATAAAGACTATAAAATTGTAAGACTGTAAAAAGAATAAGGGGTAGGCCATTTAGAACGGAGATGAGGAAAATCTTTTTCACCCAGAGAGTCGTGAAACTGTGGAATTCTCTGCCTCAGAAGGCAGTGGAGGCCGATTGTCTTGATGTTTTCAAGAGAGAGTTAGATAAGAGCTCTTAAAGAAAGCAGAGTCAAAGGATATGGGGAGAAGGCAGGAACGGGGTACTGATTGTGGATGATCAGCCATGATCACAGCTGGCTCGAAGGGCTGACTCCTTTGTCTATTGTCAATTATCTATTGTCCCTAGTGTGTGCAGGACAGTGCTGCTGGATGGGGAGATCGCCTGCCGGAGCAGGCTCGATGGGCTGAAGGGCCTGTTTCTGCGCTGTATCTCTAAACTTAACTAAACTTTGGGAAACCCTGATACACACTTGTTTACCTGGAAAAGTGCAGGGAGAGGGCGAAGTGGGATTTGTGCAGTTCAACAGCGGAAATTACAACCAAAGGTAGTTTTGTCTTTTGCGTCTGTCCAAGACACAAAAGTAAAAGCTATGTTAATTTTATCGATGTTAGAGGAAACAAACTGAACATAAACAGGAGACTGTGTGTTTGATCCTTTACTGCAGTTCTTTACAGAGATAAAGTGTTTTATGTTTGCAGAAGCTTTGTTTAGTTTAGATTAGAGATACAGCAGGGAAACAGACCCTTCGGCCCACCGAGTCCGTGCCGACCAGCGATCCCCGTACATTAGCACTATCCCACAGGCTAGGGACAAGTTATAATTTACACAAGCCAATGAACCTACAAAGCTGTACGTCTTTGGAGTGTGGGAGGAAACCGGAGCACCCGGGGGAAAACACACGCAGGTCACGGGGAGAACGTACAAACTCCGTACAGACAGCACCAGTGGTCAGGATCGAACCCGGGTCTCTAGCGCTGCAAGGCAGCAACTCCACCGTGCCTCCTTCATCAGTCACACCGAGGACCATGACAAAGGGAGGCTCCAAAAACACCAGCGCAGCTGATTCCCTTTCTACAATTTAACCGATCCTGCTTTGCGATGAGAACAAAACTTCCTATTGTTGGGACGAGGAGAATCCAGTGGTGTGAGTCAAGGCTGGAGCGGTGAAGCCAAACATCTCGGCATTCCTTTGTGGCCTCGGCTTGTGTCTGTTCTTGAAAGGACCCATTGAGGTGCTAAGTATGTGCACAAACTATGTACACCTACAGATTCCCCGCAGCGGCATTCTCAGCTTCAGTGTGGGAGTTACCATTCTTCACAGCTGCTCGCTGTACTTTGCGAGTGAGATTTCCAACCAGCACGTAACTATTTCCTTGCTGGATTGCAATGAATTCATAATCCAATAGTGAAGACACAAGGAACTGCAGATGCTGGTTTACCACAACAACAACACCAAAAACAACATTCCCGACACAAAATGTCACCTTTTCCTCCTTCTCTAGAGTTGCTGGATGCTTGAATAGTGAAAGGCCAGGATAGAGTGGATGTGGAGAGGATGTTTCCACTAGTGGGAGAGTCTAGGATCTGAGGCCATGGTCTCCTTTAGGAAGATGAGGAGGAATCTCTTTAGTCAGAGACGATTGTGATGGCAGAAATAAAGAGATTCGCGATTAGTACAGGTGTCAGGGGTTATGGGGAGAAGGCAGGAGAATGGGGTGGGGAGGAGGGGAAAATAGATCAGCCATGACTGAATGGCGGAGTAGACTTAATGGACCGAATGGCCTAATTCTGTTCCTATCACTTATGAACTTATTAAGATGCTGCCTGACCTGCTGAGTTACTCCAGCATTTTGCGCCCTTTTTGGTTCAATCTAATACTGTTCATCTCTTATTAACATAAGAGTGCAAGACATGGCTACAGAAGCAGGGCATGCAGCCCCTTGGACTTGGGTTAATGTTTATAATGTTGCATGTACCGAAATACAATGAAAAGCTTTGTTTTATATGCTTTCCAAAACATATCAGTTATACCACACATGGATACAATCAGTTCAAGCACATAGAGTGAAGGGGAAGATACAGTTTAGTTTAGAGATACAGCGTGGAAACAGGCCATTTGGCCCAGCGAACCCACGACGACCAGCGATCCTCGCACACTAACGCACACACTATCCTACACATACGAGGGACAATTCCTAATCTTTACCAAAGCCAATTAACCTGCAAACCTGTCCGTCCTTGGGGTGTGGGAGGAAATCGTAGCAAACCCGGAGAAAACCCATGCAGGTCACGGGAGAGCGTACAAACTCCGTGCAGATAACACCTGTGGTCAGGATGGAACCCGGGTCTCTGTCGCTGTAAGGCAGCAACTCTACCGCTGCGCTACCATGCCGACCTCGACTGGTGAATACAGAGCAGAAAGGAACTGCTGATGCCGGTATATATCGAAGATAGCCACAAAGTGCCGGAGTAATTCAACGAGTCAGGCAGCATCTCTTGAGAAAATAAATTCGGATGGCGAATGGCTTGTTGGCCTTCATAACAAGAGGAGTTGAGTATAGGAGCAAAGAGGTCCTTCTGCAGTTGTACAGGGCCCTAGTGAGACCACACCTGGAGTATTGTGTGCAGTTTTGGTCTCCTAATTTGAGGAAGGACATTCTTGCTATTGAGGGACTGCAGAGTATGTTCACCAGGTTAATCCCCGGGGTGGCGGGACTGTCATATGTTGATAGAATGGAGCGGCTGGGCTTGGAATTTAGAAGGATGAGAGGATATCTTATTGAAACATATAAGATTATTAAGGGTTAGGACACACTGGAGGCAGGAAACATGTTCCCGATGTTGGGGAAGTCCAGAACCAGGGGCCACAGTTTAAGAATAAGGGATAAGTCATTTAGAACAGAGATGAGGAAAATCTTTTTTACACAGAGGGCTGTGAATCTGTGAAATTCTCTGCCTCAGTGGGCGGTGGAGGCCAATTCTCTGGATGCTTTCAAGAGAGTGTTAGATAGAGCTCTTAAAGATAGTGAAGTCAGGGGATATGGGGAGAAGGCAAGAACGGGGTACTTATTGTGGATGATCAGCAATAATCAAAGTGAATGGCTGTGCTGGCTTGAAGGGCTGAATGGCCTACTCCTGCACCTATTGTCCATTGTCTATTGACCCGCTGAGTTACTCCAGCACCTTGTGTCTATCTTTGTGCAGAATACAGTTGTCAGCATTGTAGCACATCAGTCCCTTAACACAAAGTCCAATGTCTTCAGTGCGAATCGAACAGTACTACTGAACACAAGCAAGGCTGATATGATCTCTACCTCAATTACATTTACCCATTCAATCCCCACACCACCTGCCACTTCCCCTCCCCCCCACCCCACCGAGAATCTCGGAAAAAATCCGGCTTACTGCTTTTGTCTAAATATTCAATTGTTTAAATGATGGATTGAACTGATAATAGATGGAAATCAGGATGTAGTAATTTACTTTCCGACGCAGGAGTTGGAAACTGCACAGGGAGCCCATTCATCCCCATCGTCAGTCTGTTGTCCCAGGCAGCAACCTGTCGCCTTGTTCCCTTCAATCCCTTTCCCTTCATCCACCGACCCCAGCTAGTTTACTTCAGTTTGGAGATACAGGGCGGAAACAGGCCTTCAGGCCCACTGAGTCCGCACCGACCAGCAATCACCCTGTACACGAGCATTATCATACACAATGGCACGGTGGTGCAGCGGTAGAATTGCTGCCTTACAGCGCTTGCAGCGTCGGAGACCCGGGTTTGATCGATCCCGACTACGTGTGCTGTCTGTACGGAGTTTGCACGTTCTCCCCGTGACCGCGTGGGTTTTCTCCAAGATCTTTGATTTCCTCCCAGGTATGTAGGTTAATTGGCTTGGTAAAAGTAAAAATCATCCTTAGTGTGTGTAGGATAGTGTTAATGTGCGGGGATCGCTGGTCGGCATGGATCCGATTGGGCGGAAGGGCCTAATTCCGCGATGTTTCTCAAAACTACACACTAGGGACAATTTACAATTAAACCAACGCCAATTAGCCCACAAACCCACACGTCTTTGGAGTGTGCGAGGAAACCGGAGCACACGGGGGAAAACCCATGCGGTCACAGGGAGAGCGTACAAAATCCGTACAGACAGCACTGATAGACAGGATTGAACCTGGGTCTCTGGCGCTGTAAGGCAGCAACTCCACCACTGTGGCACTGTGCTGCCCTTAGACTTCTTGTCCACCAAAAATAGATGTTTCTTGTAATTCCGTTATCTGGTGTTTTTACGGATTTTGTTAAATTTAGAGATACAGCATGGAAACAGAGCCTTCGGCCTACCTGGTACAATCACCTGCTCACTCCCTGCACACCAGGGCTAATTTAATGAGGCCAATTAACTGCAAACCTACAAACCTGCACGTCTTGGGATGTGGGAGGAAACCGGAACACCTGGAGGAAACCCACTCGTGTCCTCATACATCCAAAATGCCCTTCGGCCCACCGAGTCTGCCCCGACCAACCCTCACCTATCGCCTAGTTCTATCCTACATATCAGAGAGAATTAACAGAAGACTATTAACCTTCACGTCTGTGGGAGGAAACCAGAGTACCCGGAGAAAACCCACGCGGTCCCAGGGAGAACGGGCAAACTCCACACAGACAGCACCCCAAGATCATAATTGTACCCGGGTTGATTGGGAATAGTGTTCTCACTCTCTACTCCTCTAAATGATTCTGTGGGTGCTGAAAATGAACATTTTTACTTCAACAAGCCCATCGTTGACAGAATGAGCCCACAGCTTGGGTTGAAGATTGGCTCTGAAAGATGGCAGCTCTAACAATGTAATAGTTCCACAGCACTGCACCAAAGTGTCCACTCTGATTCTGCCCTCTGATCATTACCATTTGGGCCCTAACCTGTCATCTTCCACTTCAGTCAAAAATAAAATCAGCAAATGACTAAAGCAATGTGGGTTTGATCCTGACTATGGGCGCTGCCTGTACAGAGTTTGTTCCTTCTCCCTGTGGCAATGTGGGTTTTCTCAGGGCTCTCCCTTCGAAAGACAGGTTAAATCTGCACGAGCCGGCTGCCCGCACCTTGTCCAGGGTTACGTCCACGCCCGGGTGGTGTTAGAGACGGACTGCGCGCTGATCACGGGCGCCCTGGGGGATTTCCGGGGGGCCGCTGGGCACCAGGGGTGGTTGAATGCATCCTTGACAAGGATTGTAACATAATTGCACAGTACTTTGTTTAGTATATTTGTTCTGTCTTGTATTATGGTGGTGGGTTCTGTTGTGTTTTATTGTATTGTAAATATTATTTTTAATAATTTAATACATGTTTTTGATTTTTTTAAAAGACAGATTAATTGGCTTCGGTAACTTGTCTCTAGTGTGTAGCGTTAAACTAGTGTGAATGGGCGATCGCTGGTCGGAGAGGACTCGGTAGGCCGAAGGACATGTTGCCACGTTGTATCTCCAAACAAAACTAAAAAAACTGATCAGCTGTAAATCCACTGTAAATATTCTTTATAAGAAGTACATGTACATGGGGCAGCGGTAGAGTTGCTGCCTTACATCGCCAGAGACATGGGTTCAAACCCGACTATGGGTGCTGTCTGTACAGAGTTTGTACGTTCTCCCCGTGACTGCGCGGGTTTTCTCCGGGTGCTCCAGTTTCCTCCCACATTCCAAAGACGTACAAGTTTATAGTTTAATTAGCTTCTGTAAAATTATAAATTGTCCCTAGTGTGTGTAGGATAGTGCTAGTGTAGGGGTGATCGCTGGTCAGTGCGGACTCGGTGGGCTGAAGGGCCTGTTTCCCCCGCTGTGTATCTAAATTAAACAAGGTGATAAGATGTAAATACACCTTAAATACTCTTCATAAGAAGTACATGTACATGCTAACAATGCAGAGTGCAACTATTTCCAGTAGGTACATTGTGCAATTCATCAGTAAATACTAACTAGGTTCGGGGGTGGATGATAGACCTTTGAAACCGAGCCCTACAGAAGGAGCGGAGCCTACAAGTCTGCAACCAGAAATGCCTCTGTGGTTTCGCTAAATAGCCGTATCCTCATTCATCCAAGATGATTACAAAACCAGGTTGCATCTGGAGAAAAGCCACTAAAACTCCAAATAAATGTCAAACAACACTCTCCCTGGACACTGCGCACACACACACACACACACACACTATCCCAAAGGATGTCAGCACACGCAAAGAGAAGTAGACCACAATTCATAATGCAGAGAGACGTCACTCACTTGGCCCAGTTAGTGTATTGTGTTCATCCTCCTCACAAAGCAGAGAGCCAAAATCCCATGTGTCTGACTTCTTCCCACATCTCATGATCAGAGGCAGCGTGGAAATGTGCCCTTCAGCCCACCGAGACCTCTCCGACCAGCGATCACCCGTGCATTAACATAGAAACACAGTAATTAGGTGCAGGAGTAGGCAATTCAAGCCCTTCGAGCCTGCACCGCCATTCAATATGATCATGGCTGATCATCCAACTCAGTATCCCGTACCTGCCTTCTCTCCATACCCCCTGATCCCTTTAGACACAAGGGCCACATCTAACTCCCTCTTAAATTGTAGTTCTATCCTACAAACTAGGGACAATTTACAATTTTTTTTTTTACATAAGCCAATTAACCTACAAACGTATATGTGCCTTTGGAGTGTGTGACAGAGCCTGAGCACCTGGGGAAAACCCACACGGTCACGGGGAGAACGTACAAACTCCGTACGGACAACGCCGGTAGTAAGGGTCGAACCTGGGTCTCTGGTGTTGTAAGGCAGCAACTCTACCCCTGCGCCACCTTGCCTCCCATGTGTCTCCCTTCTTTCCGCAGCTCCTCATTTCCCCCCCCCCCCGAGTTTAGTTTAGTTTATTCATTCAGCTTAGACGTACAACATGAAACGGGTGCTTCAGCCCACAGAGGGGCAATTTACAGAAGCTAATTAACCTACAAACCTGCATGTCTTTGGAGTGTGGCAGGAAACTAGAGCGCCCGGAGAAAACCCACGTGGTCACAGGGAGAACATGCAAACTCCATACAGACAGCACCCGAGGTCAGAATGAAAGCTAGCATAGTAAAGCAACTCGAGCTCTGCGCCACTGTGCACCCTCAACTTGCAACCAATGTAAACTACCTTTAACCTACGCGATCTAAACCACTTTCTAACCTTCCTTCCCACATCAGACACCAGCTCCAGTGGTCCACATCGGAATGAGTGGAGAACATTTTTCTTCAGCTCCTTCGTCTAAAGGCCCTGTCCCACTTTCCAGAGTTACTCACGACTCTCCCCAGTTTTCCCCTTGATTCGAACTCGGGGAATGTCGGGGAATGTCCGTAGCGAGTCCGTAGATGTTTCGTAGCGGCTCGTAATGCCAGCCGTAGGAACTCGGGGCATCAGGTAAGTCGGGACGTTTTCTCAACATGTTGAAAAATACCCAGGAGTAAAATAAATAGCCCCGAGTACCTACGAATGGCTATTACCCTAATTATCCGAGTTCGAATGGAGTTGAGAGAGAATGGGCAGGAAAATGAAGTTGAGAGGGAAAAATAGATCGCCCATGATCGAATGGTGGAGAAGACTTCATGAGCCAAAGGGCCTAATTCTTATGACCTTTGTTATATGATCCACTGGTTTAGATCCTGCAAATCTTAGTAATAGATAAATCATACGCTACGTACATTACACAAGCTCGAATCAGGGGAGAACTGTGAATTACCTCGTACAGCGGGGCAGACCCTTTAGAGAAGGCTGAATGGGGTGCAATGGCATGGCCTGTTTAACAGTGAAGGTGTTCTTGTTAGCTAAGATATGAAAGAGAATAATTTTCAGGAAGAAAGAGCAAAGAAATGGGATGAATGGGTACAGGGAACTTGTGCAGACATGATGGGCCAACTGGTGTCCCTTCCGTGAAGTTACAATTCAGTTCAGTTTAGTTTATTGCCACGTGTACCGAGGTGCAGTGAAAAGCTTTTGTCGCTTGCTAATCAGCCAGCATCGAGCCATTTACAGTGCACAGCTATATGATAAGGGAATAACGTTTAGTGTAGCAAGATAAAGCCTATAAAGTCTGATCAAATTTAATGCAATTTAAACTATTACATAGACTATATTATTCAAAAACGCGGTTGAATAAATTCTACCCAAACGTCTCTCCCAGATGTTTCAAAACGCTAATGTAACACATTCATTTGTAGGATGTACAAAGCTGAATAAATTTTGGAGCGATATATTTGATATATTTACAAAGCTTTTCAAGTCAAGAATAGAACCTAATACGGAATGGATTATATTTGGAATAATAGTAGAAGATATCAATTTAAATAAAGACCAAAAAGTATTTTTTTAATTATGGGTTAATAATTGGAAAGAAATTGATACTTAAATTTTGGAAAAACACAACCATACCAACTGTTAAAATGTGGATTAGGAATATGATGGACATAGCACACCTTGAAGAAATGAGACTCCGACTAATAGATAAAGATGACCAATTCTTAAGGAGTTGGTCTCCTTTCATCGACTTTTTGGAATCATGTGATGCAGCGGTGCCGTAAAGATTGCTGATTTCAGGTCAGGTCGTGGATAGATTTACATCTCCGAATAAAGATTTGAAAATTTCTTTTTTAAGGGTCTTTCTTTCCTATTTCTACTTTCTACTCTTTCTTTTCTTATATACACACTTCACATTTTTCTATTTTCTATTATCTATTTTTCCTCTTTTTCTTCTAATTTTTTTTTTTCCTGTCTTTCTTACTTCTTTTACAAAAACATAAAACTAGAGGTTGTACATAGAATGTATTACGTTATGATATAGTTGGCACCTAAAATTAGGTACCACTGTATTGTTTTGTATTGTATTAACTTCTAATAAAATTTAAAAAAAAAAAAAAAAAAAAAAAAGTCTGACCAAAGAGAGTCCATGGGTCTCCAATGAAGTGGGTTGTAGTTTGGCACTGCTCTCTGGTTATGGTAGGATGGCTCAGTGGCCGGATAACAGCTGGGATGAAACTGTCCTTGAATTCTGTGATTCTGATCTATTATAGTGCCTGTGGTCTTAATGGTTTACTCTATCTGTTGGGGGTAGTTCACAACCCAATGGAATGAACATTGAATTCTCCAAAACCCCCACCTCCCCCCCCATCAATTTATCTTCCCTGTGTCCCACTAAGGTGTTCCTACTGCACTTCCATCCCCCCTATTATTCTCTATCTATACCCCTTCTTTTGGCTTCATTTTACACTCCCCACCCAACACTCTTTTTTCTCTTTTATATCTTTAGTCTGTATTCACCCATGTCAATCAACCCCCCCCTTCCCCCCCTCACCTGTCACTTCAATAGACCCGCTGAGTTCCTCCAGCATTTTGGGTCCACCTTCGGCGTAAACATAGAGACATAGAAACATAGAAATTAGGTGCAGGAGTAGGCCATTCGGCCCTTCGAGCCTGCACCGCCATTCAATATGATCATGGCTGATCATCCAACTCAGTATCCCGTACCTGCCTTCTCTCCATAGCCTCTGATCCCCTTAGCCACAAGGGCCACATCTAACTCCCTCTTAAATATAGCCAATGAACCGGCCTCAACTACCCTCTGTGGCAGAGAGTTCCAGAGATTCACCACTCTCTGTGTGAAAAAAGTTCTTCTCATCTCGGTTTTAAAGGATTTCCCCCTTATCCTTAAGCTGTGACCCCTTGTCCTGGACTTCCCTAACATCGGGAACAATCTTCCTGCATCTAGCCTGTCCAACCCTTTAAGGATTTTGTAAGTTTCTATAAGATCCCCTCTCAATCTTCTAAATTCTAGAGAGTATAAACCAAGTCTATCCAGTCTTTCTTCATAAGACAGTCCTGACATCCCAGGAATCAGTCTGGTGAACCATCTCTGCACTCCCTCTATGGCAATAATGTCCTTCCTCAGATTTGGAGACCAAAACTGTACGCAATACTCCAGGTGTGGTCTCACCAAGACCCTGTACAACTGCAGTAGAACCTCCGTGCTCCTATACTCAAATCCTTTTGCAATGAAAGCTAACATATCATTCGCTTTCTTTACTGCCTGCTGCACCTGCATGCCTACCTTCAATGACTGGTGTACCATGACACCCAGGTCTCGCTGCATCTCCCCCTTTCCCAATCGGCCACCATTTAGATAATAGTCTGCTTTCCCGTTTTTTACCACCAAAATGGATAACCTCACATTTATCCACATTATACTGCATCTGCCAAACATTTGCCCACTCACCCAGCCTATCCAAGTATCTGCAGTTCCTTCCTGCACGTTTTGTCACCTATCACTTGTCCTGCCTCCAACTCTTTTCCAGCTTTCTCCCCGCCTACTGCTACAATCAGTCTGAAGAAAGGCCCTGACCCCGAAGCTTTGTCAGTCCATGTGCTCCTGAGATGCTGCTGCCTGATCCGTGGAGTTACTCCAGCACTGTGTGTGTTTCTCAACTGTTCCTTCAAGTTTATTGTCTCCGTGCAGTGTAGCAAGATAGTTAGATGCCCCTGTGCGACAACACTAGAATTATCAGGCCATTTAAAAAAAAAAATCCTGCTCTTCTGATCTTCCGACCAACGTGAATAATTGTCTTTTCCCCACGTCTTTTACATTTCATCTGCCACCTTCGTGTCCTCCCACTGAAAATGCCTGCTTTCCTGTGTCTTCCTCACAGATCACTTTCCCATCCAGCTTGTCTTGCCAGCAAACACGAGTAGATTACGTTTCCTTTCCCGACTTTGTCAAAGTTGGCGATTCGAACAGCAGATTATTTGCCCAGAAAGGTGAGGCAATATTTGCCACCGAGCAGACAAGTGTAAAAAGGAAAGTGATTTGGACTTTAGAGATACAGCGCGGAAACAGACCCTTCGACCCGCCGCGTCCACGCTGACCAGCGATCACCCCGTGGGTGACCACTACCCTTACGCACGAGGGACAATTACAGTGGCACGGTGGCGCAGCGGTAGAGTTGCTGCCTTACAGCAGCAGTGACCCAGGTTCCATCCTGACTACGGATGCCGTCTGTATGGAGCTTGTACATTTTCCCTGTAACTACGTGAATTTTCTTAGGGTGCTCCGGTTTCCTCCTACACACCAAAGATGTACAGGTTTGTAGATTAATTGGCTTCAGTAAAAATATATATAAATTGTCCCAGGTGTGTAGGATAGCGTTAGTGTACAGGTCGACACGGACTCGGTGGGCCGTTGGACTGGTTTCTGCACTCTAAAGGGCCCGTCCCACCAGCATGCGACCAAACCGGAAGCGGGGACCGTGCGGAGGTCGAGTGATCCTGTACGAGTTGAGGTGAAGTTCGCACTAGGCGTACGGTGTCAAGACACTGTGTACGGCATCAAGACGCTGTGTACGGCATCAAGACGCTGCGCACGCCCGTAGAGGCGGTGCGTACGGCTTCAATGTGGCTGCTGGCCGGCAGGCCATTGCCGCGCCAAATTTTTGGACAGTGGCAGTTTTTCGGAGCCCCGCGCGATGTCGGGACCAGCTCCGCACAACTCCAGACGGCTCCGGCGATCGAAGTGCGACCGGCCCCGCGAGGCCGTACGGCTCAAGCGACCACGTTAGGTCGCGCTTGCCGCATGCAGTCGCATGCTGGTGGGACCGGCCCTTTAGCTAAAAACATTTCACAATTTTACCAAAGTCAATTAAGCTACAATTTCATTGTCCCTGTACTGTACAATGCATAATGACAATTAAAGTTGAATCTGAATCTGAAACCTGTACGTCTTTGGATTTGAAGCACCACTGAGACTTTAAACATTATCCAGAGCAGTTTGTGATGCCACTCGTTGCGTTTGAAGGAATTAGAATCGTTTGCACAGAAGACAACTAAGATTTCACATACACAAATGCTTGAAGCCATTCATACAAGTTGATAAGATGAGAGAAAAATGACTGCACAGGGTTATTGGCCTTCCCAAATGGAGCTAAAAGCCAGAATCATGTCATCCAATTTCAATTATCAGTTAAACTCAGCACAACATTCTTCTCCACTTCTGAGCAGATGGTAGAATGTTACTTAATGTCAAGAAATTGAAAACATCAGTAAAAAGAGAAAAAGTATTAATCTTTTGGGGGGAAAAAGCAAGGGTGTGAGACAAGCCAAACTCATCACTCAAAGAACAGTTACTTGTCTAGTTGAGTTTAGTTTAATTTATTATTGTACCGGGGAGAAGCTTTTTGTTACGTGCTATCCACTCAGTGGAAAAACTATACATGATTAAAATTCAGACGTCCACTGTGTACAGATACAGAATAAAGGGAATAATGTTTAATGCAAGATAAAGTCCACTAAAGTCTGATTAAAGATAGTGCAAGGGTTTCAAATGAGGTCGTTGGGAGGTCAGGACCATTCTCTAGTTGCTAACGGGATGGTTCGGTTGCCTGATAACTTCTGGGAATCTGGAGGTGAGCGTTTTCACACTTCTGTACCTCTTGCCCGACGGGAGAGGGGAGAGGGGAGAGCGCCTGGGATGAGATTTGTCCTTGATTATGCTGGCAGCCTTTCGGAGGCAGCGTGAGGTGTAGATATCAAGAAATTGAAAACATAATTAAATGTAGATTAAAAAAAGTTTTTTCTTAATTGGGAAACAAGGCAAGAGGGTGAGACTAGCCCAAAGTGATCATTCAAAGAACAGGGACTTGTCCAATGAGGTGAATGGCCTCCTTTTTGTGATCAAACAATTTCTTTGTAGCATTGAGAATGGAGTGGAAAAATAGATAGCTAACAGGAGAAAAAGTCTCCCGGACATTAACATCTTTGGCACATGGAGATACAAGGAATGGAAGGATATGGTTCATACGCAGGCAGATAAGAGTTGATCATGGCATCATGTTCAGCACAGATATTTTGGGCCGAAGGGCCTATTGCTGCCATGTGCCATTCAGTTTAGAGATACAGTGTAGTTTAGAGATACAACGTGGGAATAGGCCCTACAGCCCACCAGATCCACGCCGACCATTCATCCCCGCACATTAACACTATCCTACATACTTCCATTTACACCAAGCCAATTAGCCTACAAACCTGTTGGTCTTTGGAGCTAGCGAAACCAGAGCTTCCCCGAGAAAACCAACACAGATCACGCATGAGAACGTACAAACTCTGTACAGCCAGCACCCGTAGTCAGGATGGAACCCGGGTCTCTGGCGCTGTGAGGCAGCAACTCTACCGCTGCGCCACCGTGCTGCTCCATGTTCTATGACGAAGGGGTCGACAGGGGCTCTGGCGATTAATCTGAAGCTTTCACAACTATGTTCTAACAGAGGTGCCAAGTAGATGATCCATTTCAGCTTCTTCCGAAAAACCTCCACCATCACTCAAGCCAGTCTTCTGTCAATCTAACTCCCTCTTTATCATATCGAGAAATAGCTGGGAGCAGCGAAGGTAGCAAAGGCCGAGGAATCAGACAACAGCTCAACTGTCATAAGGATGGCCTGAATTCCAGAACTCACCTCAAACCAAATTATCCTGGTATAGTTTTAACTTTGGCATCCAGCCAACATTGTGGAAAATAGCCCAGGTGCATCCTGTTTGCAAAAAGGATAATTCCAATCCAATTAATTAATACACAGTCTCGACCTGCAGTCTCAGACAAAGTCTGACTGAGAGACTGATCTGGATTTGTTCACCCATGCCCAGTCTGAGTTCATTGGAGCCACTTCATCCCAGAGCTGGGGTGGGAGATTGCAACCTTCACATGGTCCGCCCATTTTCGACAATTGCAATCAACCCGGCGTGCACAATCAAATAAGATCAAATAGAACAAGTTGTCCGACAACTTTAGGCTGTGCACGCCATACGCAAGAAGAAGATCCCAGAGCTCATGATAGTCTTGCTGAGATACATTCACAGTCATGGTCATAGAGTCTTGCAGCATGGAAACAGGCCCTTCAGCCCAACTTGCCCACACCGACAACATGTCCCATCTGCACTAGTCCCACCTGCCTGCGTTTCACCCATATCCCCCCAACCTGTCCTGTCCACTTACCTGTCCAAATGTTTCTTAAACATTGCGATAGTTCCTATCTCAACTATCTACTCTGGCAGCTCTGGTATACACCCACCACTCTTTGTATGAAAACGTTACCCCCCAGGTTCCTATTAAACCTTTCCCCCCAATGTCCCCTGCCCTCACACCTATGCCTCTGGTAAGACTTTAGACTTTAGGCTCTTCGGTCCAACTAATCCACACCAACAACAATCACCTCATCCACTAGCACTATTCTACACACGAGGAACAATTTCTTTACCAACGCCAATGAACCTACAAACCTGTACATCTTTGGAGAGTGGGAGGAAACCGGAGCACCCGGAGAAAACCCACACGGTCACAGGGAGAACGTGCAAACTCCGTACAAACAGCACCGGAAGTCAGGATCGAACTGACTCTGGTCTGTGGCAACTTCTCACCCAAGGTAATCCACCATTGCATCGAGGACTATACTCAAGCATAGGCTGAAGTGCTGCAAATGGCGGTAAGAGTGATACGATAGTGGTGTTTAAGAGGTTTATATAGATAGGCACAAGAATATGCAGGGAATGGAGAGGTGTGGTGTGGATCTACCTTTGGCACGGCCATTGCGGGCCGAAGGGCCTGTTCTTATGCTGTACTGTACCAGGTTCTATGTTGTAAGTGCCAGACAAAAACATCTTCGTTGCTGGTCCTTCAGTGTTGCAAAGTCTAAATCCAACAACATCTTGCTCACCAGCTCGGAGAGGACCCTCACCACAACTACAGCTGTTCAAGATGGCGGCTCATCACCACCCATTAGGGAAGGACAATAAATGTAAAACCTCCCAAACAAAAACCAGATCTTGAAACACGAGTAAAATGCCTGTCATTGATATTCATCAAGGTTTGAGGCCTGGATATATTATTTGTACAGTGAAAAGCTTTCTTTTGCATGCTATCTAATCAAATCAGGTAATACTATAAGGGTAGAGTTGCTGCCTTACAGCGCCAGAGACCCGGGTTTCATCCCGACTGCGGGTGCTGTCTGCACGGAGTTTGCACGTTCTCCCCGTGACCGCGTGGGTTTTCTCCGAGATCTCCAGTTTCCTCCCACACTCTAAAGACATACAGGTTTGTAGCTTAATTGGCTTGTTGTAAATGTAAAGTGGCCCTAGTGCGTGTATGACAGTGTTAATGTGCGGGGGCCGGTATGGACTCAGTGGGCTGAAGGGCCTGTTTCCGCGCCGTATCTCTAAACTAAACAGAAAGCTAAACTCAATACAATCAAACCAAACTCAAGTACAATAGGTAGAGTGGAGGGAAAGGATATAGTTCTCAGAAATATGGCATCTTTCCATTCTCCGAGAGGGAATGAGATTGCTCTGAACTCTATGGCCCTGTATTGCATGCCTTATGTTTGGGCAAACCGCTTAATAAATGATGGTTTTATTTCCATCCATCTGCTTCCTGGTGGATGATTTACCGTTGAGCACTGATTTTTGTCTGTACTTTTTACACTGTTGGTGGATGGTTCACAAGATGATGTGAAACGTTCTGCATTTGTCTTGATCTCCGGCACCCTCAAACTGAAAGATTCAAGATCCTGTCAATGATCGAGACTGCCAGCCGCACGATAACAAAACCAATCCACATTCAGCAATGCAGCTGCTCTCCAGAATAAGATTCCAAGATAACCCCAGCCAGTAAAGCTTGTACAATCTACCTAGTGACGAGAGCACAAGGATTCTTTCAATAATGTCAATGAGTGATGTTTCTAGCAAATCTGAAGTCATCAATGCAAATGGGAGTGAAGGCAGCAATCAAGTCAGACATTTGGCACTAATCATCACAACTAATATAGGTGTATATCTAACAGACACACACACACCCCAGACACACACACACCCCACACACACACACACCCCCACACACACACCCACCCACACACACACCCCCCCCCCCCCCCCCCCCCCCCCCCCCCCCCCCCCACCACACCCCCCACACACACACACACACACACACACACACACGTTTAGTTTTAGGTTTAATGATACAAACAAGGGGACATGACATGAGAATTAAGGGACTGAAGTTTAGGGGTAACATGAGGGGGAACTTCTTTACTCAGAGAGTGGTAGCTGTGTGGAATGAGCTTCCAGTGAAGGTGGTGGAGGCAGGTTCGTTTTTATCATTTAAAAATAAATTGGATAGTTATATGGATGGGAAGGGAATGGAGGGTTATGGTCTGAGCGCAGGTATATGGGACTAGGGGAGATTATGTGTTCGGCACGGACTAGAAGGGTCGAGATGGCCTGTTTCTGTGCTGTAATTGTTATATGGTTATATGGTTATATGGTTATACAGCCCAGAAACAGGCCCTTTGGCCCACCTAGTTCGCATCGACCAGCGATCCCCGCACATTAACACAATCCGACACACACTAGGGACAATTTACATATATAGTAAGTAAGTAAGTAAGTAATTTTTATTTATATAGCACTTTTAACTCAAATCTTGTTGAAGCCAAAGTGCTTTACAGAGAAAAAAAAACTTAAAATTACCATACATCCATATAAAAGAAAAAAGAAAAAAAAAAAGACACATACACTATAGGATTCAACAAGAACGTCCCCCCAGCAGCAGAATCAACACTTTCCACTGTGAGGGAAGGCACCAAAAAGTCCAGTCCTCCTCCTCCTCCTAGTCCACCCGAGATCGGGGCCTATTTGAGGCCTCCGCAGCCAGTTGCTGCAACGACGGCCCGATATTATCGGCCCTCTTGCTGGGAAGATGGAACAACGGCGTTGGGTGAATAGTCCTCAGCGGCATGGAAATGTCTGGAGCGGCCGCTCCCTCCCCAGAGACCGCGGCACCCGAAGTCCTCAGGCCGCGCTGGTTGGAGCTCCGACTCTGGCGATCTCGGATCCCAAGCTCCGCGGTGTTTTAAATCCAGCGCCGCCCGCGGCTGGATGCTCGCAAGCCAATTAACCTACAATTACTATACCAAGCCAATTAACCCACAAACCTGTACGTCTTTGGAGTGTGGGAGAAAACCGAAGATCTCGGAGAAAACCCACGCAGGTCACGGGGAGAACGTACAAACTCCGCACAGACGGCACCTGTAGTCGGGAACGAACCCGGGTTTCCGGCACTGCAAGCTCTGTAAGGCAGCAACTCTACCGCTGCACCACCGTGTACATATATTGTATAATATATACTGTATATCATACAAAAAATCAGCAAACCTTCTTTACATTTCACGTTCCCAAATTAGTTCTCCATTAGGTTATGTATAACTTGCTTTCATGCATCCTATTTTTAGTACAAAGTGGACATCTAAATGCAGGGCAATTTTATTTCACACACCTTAATCCTCTCTCCAGACTTACCTTTTTGTTACAATGCAAAAAAAAACAAAGTTTTATTCAACGATCAATAGAAAATATTGGAAATGCTCTGTGGATCAGGCATGTCTCAGGAGTCAGTGGATATTTTTAAGACAGACATAGATAGATTTTTGATTAGTATGGGTGTCAGGGATTACGGGGAGAAGGGGGTTAGAAGAGATAGATCAGACATGATTTAATGGCCTATTTCTGCTCCTATCAATAGACAATAGACAATAGGTGCAGGAGTAGGCCATTCGGCCCTTCGAGCCACCACCGCCATTCAATGTGATCATGGCTGATCTTCCCCAATCAGTACCCCGTTCCTGCCTTCTCCCCATATCCCCTGACTCTGTTATTTTTAAGAAACTCTTTCTTGAAAGTAACCAGAGAACCTGCCTCGCACGTCCTCTGAGGCAGAGAATTCCACAGACTCACCACTCTCTGTGAGAAAAAGTGTTTCCTCGTCTCCGTTCTAAATGGCTCAAGGGCCTGTCCCACGAGCATGCGAATCCATGCGGCAAGCGCGACCCAAAGGGCCGGTCCCACCATCATGCGCCTGCATGCGGCAAGCGCAACCAAACCAGAAGCGGGGGCTGCGTGGAGGTCGAGTGAGTGACATGAAGTTTGAGCGAAGTCCGCGGGAAGTTCGCTCGTGACGTACAGCGTTGAAGCGGCTGTGGGCCGGCAGGCCGTTGCCGCGGCAGAATTTTTTTTAAACGGTCAGTTTTTCGGAGCCCAGCTCCGCACAACTCCATACGGCTCCGGAGATCGAAGTGGGACCAGCCCCGCGAGGCCGTATGGCTCAAGCGACCACGTTAGGTCGCGCTTGCCGCATGGAGTCGCATGCTGGTGGGACAGGCCCTTTACTCCTTATTCTTAAACTGTGGCCCCTAGTTCTGGACTTCCCCAACATCGGGAACATGTTTCCTGCGTGTCCAAGCCCTTAACAATCTTATATGTTTCAATGAGATCCCCTCTCCATCTAAACACCAGAGTGTACAAGCCCAGCTGCTCAGCTATCGTTTATGAACGTTCCTGTGCTGTATTGTTCTTTGTTCTATGGAATACAGTGTTCATCTTTCGAGTCCAGTTCTGGGAATGCAATGAATGTGTCCTGCACAACGTAATTAAGAAGGGCTTCAATGTTGGGGATCTTAGCCTGGGAAAGGCAACTGAATTAGGAACAGTTATCTATCACACCACCACATTAAGTGTGACATTACAACTGCAGGAATTTGTACTATATTAATTGGCTAATTTAGCTTTCTCACAGAAGATAGACACAAAATGCTGGAGTAACTCAGCGGGACTGGCAGCAACTCTGGACAGTTCCGTGACGTTGAAGAAGGGTCTCGACCCGAAACGTCACCCGTTCCTTCTCTCCAGAGATGCTGCCTGTCCCGCTGAGTTACTCCAGCATTTTGTGTCTATCTTTGGTGTAAGCCAGCACCTGCAGTTCCTTTCCACACATTAGCTTCCTCACACCCCTGAAATGCTTCAATGAATCCTTTATATCTTAACTTTGCACAATCTATAGGGTGTTATAAATCCAAGGGCCTCTGTAGATGAGGTTCAGTTGCAAGCTGCTGACACAAATGCACGCAACCACGTGGAATGCCTGGAAGTTGTCAGCAGTGGGCTCGGCTGGAAGCTATCAGTCTTGAGAGATAATTTGCCAGCTGTTTGAATAAAGAAAGAATGCAATCTGTCAGAACAACCCAACACTGCGTGCTGTCAGGACAGATCAAAGAATGCCTGAAAACTGATATCTACAAGGTACAAGTGAGATAAGTGCAAAATATCCACGAGCTGAAGAATGATCCCAGGAATTAGCGGGTGAACATATGATGACACAGGGCCTGTCCTCGATGGAGTTTAAAAGGATGGGGGGGGGGGGGACCTCATTGAAACACAGAATAGTGAAAGGCTTGGATGGAATGGATGTGGAGAGGATGTTTCCACTAGTGGGAGAATCTAGGACCAGAGGCCATAGCCTCAGAATAAAAGGACGTACCTTTAGAAAGGAGATGAGGAGGAATTTCTTTAGAGGGTGGTGAATCTGTGGAATTCATTACCACAGATGGCTGTGGAGGCCAAGTCATCGGACGTTTTTAAGGTGGAGATTGGCAGATTTGTGATCAGTACAGGTGTCAGGGATAGACACAAAATGCTGGAGTAACTTAGCGGGACAGGCAGCATCTCTGGAGAGAAGGGAATGGGTGACGTTTCGGGCCGAGACCCTGTCTTCCGGTGTCAAGGGTTATGGGGAGAAGGCAGGAGATTAGGGTTTTTTTTTTTAAATAATTGTATTTATTAGAAGTACAGTTCATTACAATAGTACAAGCCAAATATATCTTATTCCATTTATTGTACCACTTCATTTTTTAAGCTTTAAAGAAAGTAAAGAAAGTGAGAGAGAGTCGTGAGATTGTGAAAGAGTGATCAAAAAGAAAGACCCATTGAGCAAAGAGTTAGGGAAAAAAGTTAAGAAATAGGCCATAGAAAAGAAGAAAAAGAAAAAGAAACAAAAGCTCTATTATGAAGACCACGCAAAAAGGGAGAATGGGGTTGAGCGGGAAAGATAGCCATGATTCTACGGCAGAGTAGACATGACGGGCCAAATGGCCTAATTCTGCTCGCAGAACATATGATTAAATTGCACATCAGTCCAATTCATGTCTTCAACAGTGGAACGGAAATGGAATGTGTGGCACTTGGGAGTCTTGAAGGTAAAAGTCTGCAACATGGACAATTCATTCTGTCAATTTTGCAACTGCGTTCTAGCACCCAATAGCAAAGAGAGTTCCAAGGGATTGTAAGGCAAACCCCAAACTCACTGCCGAAGACAGACATCAAAAAGCTGGAGTAACTCAGCGGGGACAGGCAGCATCTCTGGAGAGAAGGAATGGGTGCCGTTTCGGGTCGAGACCCTTCTTCCTCAAACTCACTAAGAGTGGACTGAACTGCACAGAAACACACTGGGTGTGACCGGTTTATTCACCAAGAACACCCATAGACATGTGTGTGTGAACTAAATTGTTTTGCCTGTGATAAGTAACTCTGGAGATTAAGGCAGAACCAGGAAGAGAGAAAAAAAAATATAGGAGGAATGAGATAAAAGAATATTGAGTGTTTTCACAAATACTGCATTGTGTTGGTCTGTGAATGTGAAGGCCACGAACAATACCTGGTATATCAAAATATTTACAGTGACAGGCTATTGTACTTGCTGTAGAAAGGTCACCATGGGAAATTCTGCCTGAAAATAACTGAAAACATCCCAGGCCCCTAATGTTTTTGTTCCGAGCAAAACCTTTACTAGACTAATTATAGTGTTATAACCCCCACACTGGTGGTGGCAGGAAAAGTGCTTTTGCTATGATTCTCCACATAACAGCAGCTAATGGGCTTCAGATAAAGTCCCATGGCACTGCATGTTTAGATTAGTTTAGAGACACAGTGCGGCAACAGGTCCGTTTGCCCACCGAGTCCGCGCCGACCAGCGATCCCCGTACACTTGCACTGCCCTACTTTTTTACCGAAGCCGGTGTTCGTACGTTCTCCCTGTGACTGAGTGAGTTTGCCCCGGGTGCTCCGGTTTCCAGCCACACTCCAAAGACGTAGTGGTTGGGAGGTCAATTGGCCTTGGTACAATTGTCAGCACGGTGTGTAGGATGGATTTGCTGGGCCAAATGGCCTGTTTCACCGCTGTATCACTAAAGTCTAATGTCTATTTGAAAGGTGAGGTGCGTAAGGAATCCAAAGTATTGTATATGAAGGCGTGAAGTATAAGAAGTAAAGTAGACGAGCTTGAGTCTCAGTTAGAGGTTGGTAGATATGACATTGTGGGGATTACTGAGACGTGGCTGTAGGAGGATCGGGCCTGGGAACTTAATATTCAGGGTAATACATCCTATAGAGAGGACAGGCAGGTGGGCAGAGGAGGGGGGTTAGCTCTGCTGGTGAGGGATGGATATAGGGACTGACGAGGTAGAATCATTGTGGATTGAGTTGAGGAATTGTAAAGGCAAGAAGACACTAATTGGTGTTATCTACAGACCCCCAAATAGTAGCCCGGATGTAGGGTGTAAGTTGCAGCAGGAGTTAAAACTGGCATGTAACAAAGGTAATGCCACTGTGGTGATGGGGGATTTCAATATGCAGGTAGACTGGGAAAATCAGGTTGGTTCAGGACTCCAAGGAAGAGAGTTTGTAGAATGCCTCCGAGATGGATTCTTAGAGCAGCTTGTAATGGAGCCGACCAGAGAAAAGGCAATTCTGGATTTAATGTTGTCCAATGAACCAGGTATGATAAGAGAACTCTAGGTAAAGGAACTGCTTGGAGGTAGTGATAATAATATGATTAGTTTTAATCTGCAATTTGAGAAGGAGAAGGTTAAATCGGAAGTGGCAGTGATGCAGTTGAACAAAGGGGACTAAAGGTATGAGAGGGGAGCTGGCCAAGGTAGACTGGAAAGGGATCCTAGCAGGAATGACAGTGGGACAGCAATGGCAGGAATTTCTGGGCATAATCTGGAAGCTGCAGGATCATTTCAATCCAAAAAGGAAGAAAGATTCCAAGGGGAGTAGGAGGCAACCGTGGCTGACAAAAGAAGTTAGGGATATAATAAAACTAAAAGAAAAGATGTATAACACAGCAAAGAGTAGCCGGAAGCCAGAGGATTGGGAAACTTTCATAGGACAACAGAAGGAAACAAAACGGGCAACACGGGCTGAAAAGATGAAGTACGAAGGGAAGCTGGCCAGGAATATAAAGAAGGACTGTAAAAGTTTCTTTAGATATGTTAAGGGAAAAAGAGTAGCAAAGTCAAATGTGGGTCCCTTGAATGCAGACACGGGTGAAATTATTATGGGCAACAAGGAAATGGCAGAAGAGTTGAATAGGTACTTCGGATCTGTCTTCACTAAGGAAGACACAAACAATCCCCCAGATGTACTGGAGAACAGAGGATCTAAGGGGGTAGAGGAACTGAAATAAAGTTTCATTAGGCGCTGACCAGCGATCCCCGTACATTAACACTATCCTACACCCACCAGGGACAATTTTTACATTTACCGAGCCAATTAACCTACAAACCTGTGCATCTTTGGAGTGCGGGAGGAAACCGAAGATCTCGGGGAAAACCCACGCAGGTCACGGGGAGAACGTACAAACTCCGTACAGACAGCACCCATAGTCGTGATCGAACCTGGGTCTCCGGCGCTGCATTCGATGCAAGGCAGCAACTCTACCGCTGCACCACCGTGACTGCCCTGGACTACACAAGATTCCAGCATCTGCAGTTCCTTGTGTCTACATTTATAAGAGGGGGGGGGGGGGGGGATGCCGATAGGCTGTAAAAAACAATGATGCTCCTTTTTACAATCAAGTTCTGGGTTCAAAAGAGTGGTGCAGTGGTATTTCACCAAATCAGTTGGATCGATGGAAACTTGGGATTCTTGCATTTCCTCAAATTGCTACTTTGCTAAAGTCTTCCACCTTGTGACATTTGTTTGCTGAATAATGCAAAGCCATTTATCATATTACATTTTGAATGAATGGATGGATGGATGAATGAATGAATGATTGAATGAATGGATGGATGGATGCTTTGTTGTCACGTGACGAGTCACTGTGATATTCTTTGTTTTGTATACCTAAGGTATGCAAAGAGTTGCCACATAAAGGGCGCCGACAGTTACAAAGTATCCCACGCTGGGTCCTCCTTCGTTCCCCATCGCCCAAGCCACATCCTACAGGTTATAGGCTATATTTAACAGGTTCGGAGTTTTCTTTGTCGCTCCAAGACTCCACATTGCTTTTGCAGGCTCACTGCTTGTTACAAACCATTAGCATCATAATAAGTCAGCAGAATTACATTACATTAGACTTAATATCTGGACAGATGTAGCCAAGACAGCCTCTAGAAATTGCCCTGACCACTCAGTAATTTATAACTATTGATTTTGGATTCACTCCTAAGCCACAAAAATACCCTGAACAAACTTGTATATATTTTTTAAAGTAGAAACACTACAATGAATTCTACAGACTTTGTAAGAAAGGCAATAGAATGTTGAGTGAAATGAAGCATCAATGGTGGTTTAGAGATACAGCGCAGAAACAGGCCCTTCAGCCCACCCACCGAGACCGCACTGCCCAGCGATCCCCGCACACTAACGCTATCCTACACACTAGAGATCATCTACAATTTTACTGAAGCCAATTAACCTATAAACCTGAAAATAGACACAAAATGCTGGAGTAGTATCAGCGGGTCAGGCAGCATCTCTGGAGAGAAGGAAGGTGACGTTTTGGGTCGAGACCCTTCTTCGACCTGAGAGTCAGGGGAGAGGGAGATACAGAGATAAGGAAGTGAAAGGTGTGAGAATGAGTCATCAATCCCACCTGTACAACTTTGGAGTGTGGGAGGAAACCGGAGAGCCCAGAGAAAACCCACGCAGGGCACGGGCAGAAAGTACACACTCCGTGCAGAGTCAGGATTGCACCCGGATCTCTGGCGCTATAAGGCAGCAACACTACCGCTGCACCACCTTGCGCCCCTTGCTCAAAAGCTGAAGACCTACCGTACTTATTGATCCATTGCACAAGTGATTGCCATAAACATCTGCTGCCATTGCTCCAGGTTTGAATTTTAAAAGCTATCACAATGTTTGCAAAACATTTGGACAGGTACATGTATCGGACAGGTTTGGAAGGATATGGGCCAAACGCAGGAAGGTGAGACTAGTGTAGATGGGGCATGTTGGTTGGTATGGGCAAGTTGGACTGAAGGGGTTTCTTTCCACACTGTATCACTCTAATTGACAGGGTGTGTCAGGGCGAGTGCCACTGTCGCTTATTGGGCTCCGTAAACAACTCATTCAATGATGGTTTACTGTTCCACGAGGACATTCTGTTCTTCATAACAAACTCCAGCTCCGCTGACTGTTTCTTCTCACCCAATGTGACCATCGCAAGCTAATACATCCGGCCAAATCAGAGAACAGTAAGAACTTACGATCGTTACTTTTTCTCAGTTATGTACTAGGGTGCCCACAAAAATTGTCAACAAGTATTGAGATGAATGTACAGCCAAAGCTGAGGAATAGGCCAATCAAACAGCACAGTGGCGCAGTGGTAGAGTTGTTGCCTTAAGGGCCTGTCCCACGAGCATGCGACTCCATGCGGCAAGCGCGACCAAATGTGGTCGCTTGAGCCGTACGGCCTCGCGGGGCCGGTCCCACTTCGATCGCCGGTCCGCATGGAGTTGTGCGGAGCTGGTCCTGACATCGCGCGGGGCTCCGAAAACATGACCGTGTTCAAGAATTCCGCACAGCTAACGGCGCTGCCTGTACGGAGTTTGTACTTTCTGCCCGTGAATTATGTGGGTTTTCCCCAGTTTCCTCCCACACTCCAAAGATGTACAGGTTTGTAGGCTAATTGGCTTGGTATAATTGTAGATTGTCCCTGGTGTGTGTAGGACAGTGTTAATGTGCGGGGGATCGCTGGTCGGCGTGAACTCAATGGGCCGAAGTGCCTGTTTCCGCGCTCTTTCTCCAAACTAAACTAAACTAAACACAATTGCTTTTTTGCTTTCTTCGACATGGGCCTTTTCCGACATCCGACATGTTTTATTTAGCCCCTGTCAGAATAATGATTCAATTTCCCCTCACATAAATGCCTATTAAATACATCATCGTTCTTTGCCTCAGTTACTCCCCGAGTATCCCCCCCCCCCCCCCCCCCCCCCCCCCCACAACTCTCCCGCCCCAGAGTTCAAGCTCCACATTCCACTCAGGAAAGAGGTTTCTCCCAAATCCACGCAACTGAACCACCATACCACCGACTGGAGCGCGGTCTTGATCTACCGCATTGGAGATCTTCGGACTATCTTTAATCGGATTATACTGGACTTTATCTTGCCCTAAACATTAGACCCTTCATCATCTATCTGAACACTGTGGACGGCTCGATTGCGATCACGAGGTCTTATCAATGACTGGATAGTACACAACAAAAAGCTTCTCACTCTCTCTCTCGGTACAAGTGACAATAAACTAAACAAACTAGACTTTGCACCGGCCTTTCTGAAACAACAGTGAAAGGAGGAATGGGAATAAACAACGGCATAGGATTCTGGCTTCCGATTGCGATGCCAGGTTGGACGTCTAAATAATAATCCTTTGCCAAATAAACCTTAGATCATGTTGGAACCATTAAGCTTAGAAAGTTTATTATAATCGTGCCTGGTTACCTTTAATTTTTATCTGCCTGTAATTATGTGGGTGGGATTTTTACGTAGTTTGTGGCTAGGATTCTAGCGCAGACTCCCAGATAGTTTAGTTTAGTTCGATGGAGACCATGGGGAAGAGAGAGTTTTCGAATATGATCACGTATGATTGAAATATATATATGCTGGAAGACGATGTTCTTACACAAGAAGAAGTTTGTTATGAGTGATTTTACTGTTTTGCATTATTACAATCAAGAGACTACTTCTGGAATATTCATCTTTCGATGGCTTTGAATGTCTCATGCCAAGCTCGTGGAAAGCATGAGATTACCTTCTGAACCACGGTCAGCAAATTAGTGACTATCGGGGGCTAAAATGTTGAGAGGTCGTGAAGACTGTCACTACAGATCCTAAGCTCATGAGTGATAGAATTAGGCCATTCAACCCAACAAGGCAACTCCACCATTCAATCATGAATGATCTACCTCACCCTCCTAACCCCATTCCCCCGCCTTCTCCCTGGAGTAATGGATGGCCACCACTCCACGCAAACCTGTCCTAATAGCCCTCCCTATAGTAGGTATGTTACAAAACCTACCTGAATCGTCATTGGGAATCTGCCCAAAGCCATGTCCGCGATTTTGGCGCTGTTTAGAGGGGGCGGGTTTAAAACGCGATTTTTACTAGGCTGTTCTAATCGCAGATGTTCAGCCTAGTAAATCATTAATGGAAAATCGCTGCAAGACCCGGTCGCAAAAGGTATTATTAGTTTTATAGGCCTCGAATAATAGTTATAATAATTTTAAAATCACTCTCTCAACCCGCGACATCTCGCAGCCCCAGGTTTTATAAAGCAAACAATTAAAGGTATGTACCTTATTTTTACATTAAATGGGGCGTGTATATAACCCTTTTATAAAGTTTTCTATAGCGAGTAGCTCATTTTGGGCTTTTTATATCCCGCAGTATTTTTCTCAGCATTTGAGGGCACTAATCCAGCGCGATGTGAACGTTCTAAACCAGCGCGTTCACAGGAACCCACTAGAAAACCGATTTAAATGGGCATTTATTTACAGCAATTGAACACTAAATTCCTTCCATTTGGCCTATAAATTAATGTAAATTAGATATAAAAATCATGTTATATTGTGAATTATTTGTGAATAATCTTTGGACACTTAGGCTATTTAAGAAATGGATAGATGTTTATATCTAGTAATTGAATTTTGATTAAACATGATTTTCTTTTTTAGTATTTACTATTTGTTTTAGCGTTTAACTTTATAATCTCTACCTTTTTTTCTAAAATTGAAAAATTGAGGAAAAACAACGTGTACAGAGTTGCTTATTGGTTGCAGTCTGAGGAGTATGACGATGCTACTGATTATGATATGCCAATGTACCAGCTAGCAGCTGATCTTCTCCATAAAGACTTGGTCTTTTGCTAGAAATTGTAATTTATTTACCTATCCATAACTGACTTACAGCATATTATACAATAATATTAAAGTTCTGATCTTGAGAATATCACATTTTTGAATTTTCAAGGCAGTCTGGTTGTTTATTACCATTTCTGTCACATCAGTCAATTTTGTAATTAGCTACAATTAGGTAATTAGCTAATTATATGCTTTAATTTCATGTCATCCAAGTAAGATTGTTTTATATTTTTTCAGAATGCTTCAATCTATGATAGGTGAAAATCTCATTCAGTTCTCTTAATTCTTAAGAAAGTTACGGGCTTTTGACTATCCAAGATCACAGCTTTTTTGTAATGTCCATTGAAAATCAATAGGGAACAAGATGCTAATTTCCGAGTATGAAAATGGCCATAACTTTATTAATACTTGAGATATGAAAGTGAATTTGGTGTCAAATTAAACTTGTTGTTATGCTTTATCTGATGGGATAAATTGCAGACTTGATTTTTAAAATCTCAAAATTTTGTAACATTGCTACCTATAGTCCTCTGAGAGAGGGCTACATGTATGTATTTATGTATGTACTAAATCTATGAACCACTGTTGTATAACGTTAGTACCTCCACCAATGTAAAGCACTTTGGTCAACGAGAGTTGTTTTTTAAATGTGCTATAGAAATAAAAGTGACTTGACTGGACTAACGGTGGCCCTGCAAGCCATCCAGTGTACCCCCATCACCAGGAGTAAGGTTCCACCATGAAGCGGGTATGGAAACGGAACCATGTTGTCGGAGGCCGGTATGTGGTAGAATCTGCAGGTAATACCGATTATGCAACATCCTCCACTCACCTCCTTCCTCGTCTTAATCGACAACGTTGCTCACTAGCACCAGTTTAGTGCGTCGGACGTGGAATTGGCAAGTCAGCGAGACCGTCCGTGAAAACATTCGTGAGACGGTGGGTGGCCTGGGTGGAAGAGACAAGATATGTGCTGATTATTAAACGTGTCAAGGTACATCCACATTCAACATCAAACCACAGAGGAGCAGGAAAACGACAAAGCAACATTTCAGCTTTTATAAACCAGTATCTGTTGTTCCTTGTGTCCCTCTGTCTTTAAAATCAAATGGGGCGCAATGGTAGAGTTGCTGCCTTACAGCGCCAGAGACCCGAGTTCGATTCAGACCACGGAGAATGTACGTGGGTTTTCTCCAGGATCACTGGCTTCCTCCCACACTCCAAAGACGTACAGATTTGTACGTTAATTTGGCTGCGGTAAAATTGTAAATTGTCTCTGGTGTGTTTGGGATTGTGTGAGTGTACGGGGATCACTGCTCACAAATTAACAGTGTAGGGAGGAACTGAAGGTGTTGGTTCACACAGTAGATAGACGCAAAAATCTGGAGTAACTCAGCGGGTCAGGCAGCATCTCTGGATAGAAGGAATAAGTGACGTTCCGTTCTCCTCTGACTCACAGTCTGAAGCAGGGTCTTGACCCGAAACGTCACCTATTCAGGGCTCTCGCTTAACTTTGTTTCCCTGTTGCCAGCCGGGCAACCTTGGCAGCTTTTTAGGTTGCCAAATGACAGTTTAGGCGGTCATTTAAGACGGCTTGCATGACGCGTTCGATAATGTGCTCGGACAAAGTGCGTAGTTACCAGTCGGAATTATGCTCAATAAAGCATTCACATATTATTCTGCTTCAAATAAAGTCACAAATTAAACATATTCACCAATATAGACATGATATATCCCACAATGACATGCAGCAAAATTGCAATACAGTATCTCATCTCTTTTTACACATTGCAATTAATGCAATTTCTATTATTTCTTTCCACTTCCAAACAAAAATGTGGTTGGATTATTCAGCGTACGATCAACTTGTGTCAATAAATCCTGGACCATGGTAACATATATGCTTAACCATGCACACTACAGATTGATGCAAGCATGTTTTCTGTAAAGGACCGAAAATTATCATGACATGGCCATAGCATGGGTCATTAATGTTATTGGTACAGAAACACTCTTGCTTCCTACATGATTTTTGCACAACAAAATATACAGGTTGCAAGGAATTTTCTAAAGGCATTTTATGATAATAGCTGTTAAAACTGACTATACCCATCTGACAGGTTAAACATTACACTAACTAACAAGAGATGGCCAAAGGACATAAATGCAGCAAAAGTTCTTTTGGTGATATATTTAAAGGTGTCAAGACGCCACATTACCGGGCATTCAGATTAGATGTATGTGTTGTGAACAGCAATGAAGATATCCAGTTTGTAAGCAACAAATTTGAAAAACAATTATTGATAGACGCTTTTTCCATCATTCCCACTTCAGAATTAACGTTAAAATTTCGACTGAAACATCTCCTGACCAAATTTGTGATGTATATGACCGACTGTAGAAGTAAAACCTGGATAAATCCAATGTATAGTTGTGAATGTTGCTCATTAAATAACTACAGTACTGATACTCCATATTAAGAGCTTTGATTTGCCGTTAAAATTATTTATGTAATAACGTGTCAATGGTAGCAGTGACAATCGAACACTGCGGTTTTAATGTTTCATGTGTTCACAACTTTGGATTAAAACATATAATAACATTGGGAATTAAAACATATTTGATTGCATTCTGTTATCAAACATAGTCAATGTTCGCTCTGAAGACATTTCCAGCACAATAGGGTCGGGGGGGGGAGGGATGAATCAGTGCAGGATGGATAGATGGTGGTGGCGGGGGGGGGGGGGGGGGTTGTTGAGAAGGCAATTGGTGCGTAATGGATGGATTGAGGCACGGGAATTAGTGTGTGTTGGTTGGAGTAGGTAAAATTGTGAGGGGAGAGCGAGTGGGATGATAGTGGTGTTGAATGGGGGGGATCTGTGCGGGATGAAGGGGTGGTGCAGTGCAGGAGGGATGGGAGAACAGTGCAGTAGGGATGGGAGAGCAGTGCAGGATGAAGGGGTGGAGCAGTGCAGGATGGATGGGAAGGGGGGGGGGGGGGTCAGTACAGGATGAATTGGGGGACCAGCACTCCTCGGACAACACCGGCATCATCATTGCCTTGGCCGTCCCTGCCCATCGCCAAGTGCCGCCGCCAAAGGGGGAGGCAGTTGGGATCTCCTCGCCTTCGCCTCCCCTCCTCCGCCAGCCAACAGCAAGTGGCGGGGCCGAGTGGTGCAGATGCTTCAGACGGCAGAAGGAGGCCCCCCCCCCCCACCCCCCCACCTGCTCCCGGCCTCGGCTTGCGAGAGGGTTTGTTTTGAAAGCACCATTGGCGGAGTGGCAGGCAGCGGCCGCTATCAGGCCGGGCGGGGGGCGGGAGGAGGAGGAGATGGAGCCGCTGCCGCTGCTGTGCAGGGCCCGTCCTTCGCTCCGACCCTCCGTCACGCCACACTTTAGCATCTTTCCCACGCATTACAAACGTCGCTGACACAAAACATCACGTTCCTTTTCTCCAGAGATGCTGCCTGACCCGCTTAGTTATTCCAGTTTTTCGTGTCTATCTTCGGTATAAACCAGTATCTGCAGTGCCAAGCTGGGCAAAATGACTCGCCGTTTAGGTTGCCCGGCGGCACTTTGGGTGGTCAATGGCACCCGGGCAACCGCTAATTTCGAGCCCTGCTATTTAGTTTAGTTTATTTAGAGATATAGCGCGGACTATTAACTCCATACAGGCAGCACCTGTAGTCGGGATTGAACCCGGGTCTCAGGTGCTGCAAGCGCTGTAAGACACTGACTATACCGCTGTGCCACCGCGCCACCCCGATTTCATTTCTCCAGGGATGTTACCTGACCAGTGAGTTACTCCAGCATTTTGTGCTGATAAATTAACAGTACTGTTTATCAAGAACCAGTCAGATTTAAAACAAAATCCTTTGTACCCGAGCCCTTGTAACTAACGGTAGAAAGACAGTTGGATTTATAAAGAAAAATGAGGCACATCAGCCAGCTTCAGAAAAGTGGTGTGTAACAGGAGACAACACTTGAGCAGATTGTGATGTTATTATTGTGCGTGAATGCCCACATGTGTTTCAATACAATGACCCGAGCTTCAGATTTTAACATGGATCTTTTTGGTGTCCGTCCCAATCTGTTCTCACCCAGCTTGGCTGAGGCACGGGGACACACACACACACACGCACACACCACCACGCACACACGCGCACGCACGCACACACACACAACACTGGAGCTCTGGGGGTATCTCCACATAGCAGGCAGCTTTCCCAGCTCAGGAGAGCGGGTGTCAGTGGGGGAGGGGAGGTGCAAGGACACAAACAGCACAGAAGATGAGATAGCCTGGGTAATCTAAGCATTACAGCCTCTTCCTGGCAGATAAAACTCAGCCTGGCCCCACAGCAGAAGCGTCCACATCGCGGTGCAGGAAATTGGAAGTATCCCGAGCTGGACAAACTCAGCGGGTGCGGCAGCATCTATGCAGCGCACCCGCTGAGTTTCTCCAGCACTTTTGCCTACCTTCGATTTTCCAGCATCTGCAGTTCCTTCTTAAACACAGTATCCTGAGCTAATTCTGGTTCCACCGTCATCTTTTTTCAATTCAATTCAATTCAACTTTAATGTCATCGCACAAATACAAGTATCAGTACAAGAAATGCAGTTTTGCGTCAGTCCGTAGTAGTTGTACATAAAGAGAAAAAAAACAAGAAAAAAAATAGAAAGAGAGAAGATACAGAATAATCAGGAAATACAGAATGATTAAACAAAGGGGGACGGAGGGACCAGAGAAATCTATCGTCGGGACTCCGAGTTCAGCAATGTGATTGTGTTGTTATAGAAGCTTTTCCTCATCCTGCTGGTACGTGACCTGAGGCTCCTGTACCGCCTCCCTGATGGGAGGAGGGCAAACAGTCCATGGTTGGGGTGTGAGGGGTCTTTGATGATCTTCCCAGCCCGTCTCAGACACCGTTTTCGGTGGAGGGCATCCATGGCAGGGAGCGGGGCACCGATGATGTGCTGCGCGGTTTTCACCACCCGTTGTAGTGCTTTCCTGTCCGCAGCAGTGCAGCTGCTGTACCATACCGTGAAGCTGGTGGTCAGGATACTCTCTATGGTGCAGCGGTAAAAGTTGGTCAGGATCTGGGGGGACAGGTGGGCTTTCTTGAGCCTCCTAAGGAAGTAAAGGCGCTGCTGTGCCTTTTTGATCAGCTTGGAGGTGTTGAGGGACCAGGACAAGTCCTCCGAGATATGCACTCCGAGGAATTTATAGCTGGAGACGCGCTCCACCTCAGTCCCGTTGATATGGATTGCTACAAGTGATGGCTTGATGACAGCGATGTCAACATTTGAAACATGGAAGATGTACACGAAAGAAGAAGAAACACAGCCTATGCTTTAATTACCTCTTGTTTCCTTTATCCCAACCAGTCTGTAGAAGGGTCTCAACCCGAAACGTCACCCATTCCTTCTCTCCAGAGATGCTGCCTTTACCGCTGAGTTACTACAGCGTTTTATGTCGATCTTCGGTTTACACCAGCATCTGCAGTTCCTTCCTACACTTTAAATTAAGTTGTCTTTTTAGTTTGGTTCAGTTTCGTTGAGAAACAGCAGGGAAACAGGCCCTTCGGCCCAACGAGTCCGTGCCGACCAGCGATCCCTGTAAACTAGCACCATCCTACCCACGAGGGATAATTTACAACCTTTACCGAAGCCATTTAATCTTCAAACCTGAACGTCTTTGGAGTGTGGAACATCCGGTGAAAGCCCGCGCAGGTCACAGGGAGACGGTACAAACTCCATACAGACGTAGTCAGGATCGAACCAGGGTCTCCGACCCTGTAAAGCAGCAACTCTGCCGTTGCCCCACCTCATTAGTTATTTTTAGCAAGCCCATTTTCCCAACATCTTTACCATGCGGAAGAGTTAAGAAACCTGGCGCTGCTGTCGTGATGAGCTGGCTTTTGTTTCAACACTTAGCCAACAATGAAGTCATGCCTTGGTTCAGTGAGTGGAACAGCTGTAAAATTATAGGGAAGTCAAGAAACCCAAGGCATCATTTCAATGTAACATTCTGTCAGGAACCAAACTTTTTTTTCTCCCACAAGAGTCATTAAAATGTGGAACTTGTTACCACATGGACAAACAGTGCAGATGTGTTTGAAGCTAAATATGTAGGAGTTAAATATGTGCGGGGATTGCTGGTCGGTACGGACTCGGTGGGCCGAAGGGCCTGTTTCTGCATTGTATCTCTAACCTAAAAATAAACTAGAGTACGGGATAGTGTTTGGAGAGTCTGGTAAAGAAAGCTTTTGGTATGCTAGCCTTTATAAATCAGAGCATTGAGTATAGAAGCTGGGATTTAATGTTAAAATTGTACAAGGCATTGGTGAGACCAAATCTGGAGTATGGTGTACAATTTTGGTCGCCAAATTATAGGAAGGATGTCAACAAAATAGAGAAAGTACTGAGAAGATGTACTAGAATGTTGCCTGGGTTTCAACAACTAAGTTACAGAGATAGGTTGAATAAGTTAGGTCTTTATTCTCTGGAGCGCAGAAGGTTAAGGGGGGGGGACTTGATAGAGGTCTTTAAAATGATGAGAGGGATAGACAGAGTTGACGTGGACAAGCTTTTCCCTTTGAGAATAGGGAAGATTCAAACAAGAGGACATGACTTCAGAATTAAGGGACAGAAGCTTAGGGGTAACATGAGGGGGAACTTCTTTACTCAAAGAGTGGTAGCGGTGTGGAATGAGCTTCCAGTGGAAGTGGTGGAGGCAGGTTCATTGGTATCATTTAAAAATAAATTGGATAGGCATATGGATGAGAAGGGAATGGAGGGTTATGGTATGAGTGCAGACAGGTGGGACTAAGGGAAAAAAGTTGTTCGGCACGGACTTGTACGGCCGAGATGGCCTGTTTCCGTGCTGTAATTGTTATATGGTTAATACAAAACAAATATGGCTTCCAACCGACACAAAATGGAGGATCTCAACCAATGGAGAACAGCAAGACTGTGAATTAGAACACAGATTCATCAGCATTTCAATACAATCTCTTTCATACTTTAAAACTCATTGGTGAAGTAATTTCATAGAGAGTCAGAGAGTAATACAGCAAACAGGCTACTAGGCCCAACATGCCCACACTGGCACTAAATCCCAGCTACTATAGTCCCACCTGCCTGCCCATATCCTTCTAAACCTGTCCTATCCATGTATCGGTCTAAATGTTTCTTAAACATTGCAATAGTACTTGCCTCAACTACCTCTTCCGGCCTATACCCGTTCCATACATCCACCACCCTTTGGGTGAAATAATTACCACCGGTTCCAATGAAATCTTCCCCCCCCCCCCCATCACCTTAAACCTATGTCCTCTGGTTCTCAATTCCCCTACTCTGGGCAAGAGACCGCGTGTCCACCCGATCTATTCCTCTCATGATTTTGTACACAACGCTTCTTGCTTCTCAGCAGCGACTGCATTTCATAAAGTACTAAGTTGGCTGTAAATAGTTTTGTGACATCCTGGGAAGGATGGAATCCAATGCGTTGGGATCGTTCCTGCCTCAACTACCTCCTCCGGCAGCACGTTCAGTACAACCCCCCCTTTTGTGTGTAAAATATTACCCCTCAGGATTCTATTAAATCTTTTGTGTCATCTCCAAACTTATTAATCATGTCATGTACATTACCATGCCTCATTGCATCATACAGAATAGTGAAAGGCTTGGATAGAATGGATGTGGAGAAGATGTTTCCACTAGTGGGAGAGTCTAGGACCAGAGGTCATAGCCGCAGAATTAAAGGACGTTCTTTTAGGAAAGAGACGAGGAGAAATTTATTTAGTCAGAGGGAGGTGAACCTGTGGAATTCTTTGCCACAGAGGGCTGTGGAGACCAAGTCAGTAGATATATTTAAGGCAGAGATATATAGATTTTTGATTAGTGCGGGTGTCAGGGGTTATGGGGAGAAGACAGGAGAATGGGGTTAGGAGGGAGAAATAGATCAGCCATGATTTGGTGGAGTAGACTTGATGGGCCGAATGGCCTAATTCTACTCCTATCACTTATGATCTTATGATGTATTTTGGAACGTACATGGCATCAAGGTTCTCTCCCACAAGTCATAGGGGCAGACAGTGGGAAAACAGGCCCTTCCATCCAACATGTCCATGCCGACAAGATGACCTATCTAAGCTAGTCCCATTTGCCCACATTTGGCTCACACCCCTTTAAACCTTTAGAGAAATGCACAGTTAGAGAAAAAGATCTGGTGCACACTCTACTCAACAATTTCCGCAGTTGCAGAAGCAATTGGACATCTAGTTTCCCTTTGATGGGCTCTCTTTTCATGGAATCGCAGGAAACAGACGGACTGGGAAATGCTGAATAATTCACTTCTCCAGACCTCTCGGCAGCGTGGCTGTGATGTGCCAGGCACACAGTTTTCCCACCACACACCACATGTTGCACTGTCACAGATCCAAAGCAGAGCTGGAGAGTGTGAACTGCAGCTTAGAAAGTGCGACACGCACCACAGCAGTGAGAACAACACTGTCTCTAGCATTCTCAAATAAAACAGCGACACAAACTTACGGCAAAGATGGTCAGTTTCTTGTTTAAGAAAGAACTGCAGATGCTGGAACAATCGAAGGTAGACATAAAATACTGGAGAAACTCAGCGGGTGAGGAAGCATCTATGGAGAGAAGGAATAGGCGACGTTTCGGGTCGAGTCCCTTCTTCAGACTTTCTTGATTAGTTCGGGTGTCAGAGGTTATGAGGATAAGGCAGGGGAATGGGGTTAGGAGAGAGAGAGATAGATCAGTTATGATTGAATGGCAGAGGAGAGGATGGGCCGAATGGCCTGATTCTACTCCTATCACATGACCTTATCTATTATATATTAAAACCTGTGTGGCTGCCATCCGGTGTCCGGCTGCCTTTCTGCCTTTTGATTCGTTGACGGCTGCTCCTTCCTATCAGCTTCCAACACACTTCAAAACAAAGTTGCAAGACAGGAACACTCTGAACTTTTCACTGCTGCAGCAGGCAGGGCAGGTGCAATTGGAATTTTTTTTAATCCACTGCTGAGGGAGGCAGGGGAGTGCAGGAATCTTACATTTGGGAACAGCTTCAGTTCCGTTGGAGGAGACGGGTGCATGGTGGAATATTGGGTTGGGGGATCACACCATTGGGGGAGCAGACCCAACGGGTCTGCACTTGGTCTAGTGACTTATAAATCTTCTCAAATATTTCTGGGTGAGGCTGCATGAAAACGTTTTTCTAAGCTATTCACAACCAGAAATTATGGTAGTCAGCACACTTGACATTATTTTTACACCATACGCAAGGTATATTTTATGTTTTCCAGTGACTGTTTTGACTTCTAACCCTTTAGTCTGAAGAAGTCATACAAAGAAGGAATATGAAGAAGGGTTCCGACCTGAAACGTCACCCACTCATTCTCTCCAGAGATGCTGCCTGACCTGCTGAGTTACTCCAGCACTTTGTGTCTATCCTCTGACCCTTTTGCTCATTCAGCTGAGTTTCAGTCAGAGTTGGAAGTTGAACGTTTAAGTCCCCTGGAGTTACGAGAAAGCTAGGAGAAGGCTTCCTTGTCAAAAAGAGCCGATCTCACACTCACCCAAATCCCCGTCATTGTGGGGAAACAAAACCCAAGACCGTTCCTCAACCTCCGTTCCAGAGTTTTACACACTAACAATTATGTGGACACTCTCATGCAGTTTAGTTCAGAGATACAGCGTGGAAACACACCCTTCGACCCAGTAAGTTCGTGCCGACCAGCGATCCCCACACATTAACACTATCCTACACACACTAGGGACAATTTATAATTTTACCAAAGCCAATTAACCTCCAAACCTGTACGTCTTTGGAGTGTGGGAGGAAGCCGGAGCACCCGGATAAAACCCACGCAGGTCACGGCAGCAACTCTACCGATGCTGCCTAAAGATGACGTGCATGAACATTGAATATAGAAAAGTACAAATGTATACACGAGGTAATGCAAAAGAAATGTCTGATGAAAGGCCATGACCCACAATGTTGCCCATCCATGTTCCCCAGAGATACTGCCTGACTTGCTGAGTTATTCCAACACTTTATGTCTTTTTTGATAGAAAAGTATAGCACAGGAACAGGCCCTTTGGCCTGCAATGTTTTTTGTGAAAATGGTATCAAGATAACCTAATCTCGCCTGCCTGCATATGATCCATATCCCTCCATTCTCTGCATATACACGTGCCTATCTAATAGCCTCTTAAACGCCACTGAAATACCTCCACCACATGACCATATTCCCATCAAAGGATGTTGTCTTTTTTGATAGAAAAGTACAGCACAGAAACAGGCCCTTTGTCCTACAATGTTTTTGGCGAAAATGGTATCAAGATGACCTAATCTCGCCTGCCTGCACATGATCCATATCCCTCCATTCTCTGCATATACACGTGCCTGTCTAATAGCCTCGTAAACGCCACTTCCATATCAACCTCCACCACCACCCTTGACATCACATTCCCTGCACTCACCACCCTCTGTGTAAAAAATCCTGCCCCACACATCTCCTTTAAACTTTGCCCCACTCACACTTTAAGGAATGCCCTTTAGCCTTTGACATTTCCACCCTGGGGTAAAGGTCCTGTCCACCCGACCTATGCCTGAATTCAAGAACACTATAAAAAAAGAAGCAGGGATCGGCAGCATGGTTGGTACGGTGGCACAGTGGTAGAGTTGCTGCCTTACAGCACCAGGGACCCGGGTTCGATCCCGACTACGGGTGCTGTCTGTACGGAGTTTATACAACGTTCTCCCCGTGACCTGTGTGGGTTTTCCCCGGGTGCTCCAGTTTCCTCCCACCCTCCAAAGATGTACAGGTTTGTAGGTTAATCGGCTTCAAAATTGGAAATGATCCGTATTGTGTGTGTGTGTGTGTGTGTGTGTGTGTGTGTGTGTGTGTGTGTGTGTGTGTGTGTGTGTTGTGTGTGTTGTGTGTGTGTGTGTGTGTGTGTGTGTGTGTGTGTGTGTGTGTGTGTGTGTGTGTAGGTTAGTGTTAGTGTATGGGGATCGATGGCCGGCATGAACATCGGAGGGTCAAAGGGCCTGTTTCCATGCTGTATCTCGAAACTGAATTAGATTAGCTCCTGAAAGGCTTCTAGGTTAAGATGTTTCTTCGACTCACTGCTCTGAATAGCCAAACCCTTATTTCAAAACAGACTCGTTGTTCTAGATACTGTAGCCAGGGGGAACATGAATTCATATGATCATAAGTGATAGGGAGTAGAATTAGGCCATTCGACCCATCAAGTCTACTCCATCATTCATTCATGCCTGACCTATCTCTCATTCCTCACCCCATTCTCCTGCCATCTCCCCATAACCCCTGACACCTGTACCAATCAAGAATCTATCTATCTCTGCTTTAAAAATATCCACTGACTTGGCCTCCACAGCCTTCTGTGGCAAAGAATTCCACAGATTCACCACCCTCTGATTAAAGAAATTCATTCTCATCTCCTTTCTAAAGGGACGTCCTTTAATTCTGAGGCTTTGACCTCTAGTCCTAGACTCTCCCACTAGTGATAGCATCCTCTCCACATCCACTCGATCCAGGCCTTTCATTATTTCCACATAAAGGAACTTGTTAATGCCAGAGTCATACAGCATGGAAACAGGACCTTTGTCCTAAGATGTGCATTCCAACCAATTTGCCTACATTTGGCCGATATCCCTCAATCTTTCCTATCCATCAATCTGTCCAAATGGCTTCGAAATGTTGTTCCTATCTGCTTGTCCCCCTGAGGCTTTCTGCTCAACAATAACTCCCAGAGCCCTGCCATTCACTGTGTTTGTCCTGCCCTGGTCTAACTGCGGAAGCCCTTAAGTAAATGCAATTCTGTATCTTGGTCAGAGTACGAAAAAAAAAGGTCTAAAATATATTCTACTTAGTATTATGGTAAACTTTGAGAAAAAGAGTACCCTCAGAGAACACCACTCTCTGGGTGGTACGGAGATGAAGGGTTAGCGTTGCTGCCTTGAAGCGCCGGAGACCCGAGTTTGATCCCGACTACAGGTGCTGTCTACACAGTGTTTGTACATTCTCCCTGCGATCTGCATTGGTTTTCTCCAGGATCTCCAGTTTCCTCCTCCACTCCAAAGACGTACAGGTTTGTAGGTTAATTGGCTGGGTATAATTGTAAATTGTCCCTAGAGTGTGTGTGTGTGTAGGATAGTGTTAGTGTGCCGGGATGATCGCTGGTTGGCACGGACTCGGTGGGCTGAAGGGCCTGTTTACGCGCTGTATCTCTAAACAGCGATCGGAGCTGATGGTGTGGTGGGCCGTCTCGGAGCTGAGACGGCGTTCCGGCTTTCGGCGGCGGCGACGACATCACCACGGAGGTCCGCTGGACTGGAGGGCGGCATCTCCGGCCTGGATCGATCGCCTCAGCGCAGAGGGAGAACAAGGAGGGAAGAGACGGAGACTAAGACTTTTGCCTCCATCACAGTGAGGATGTGCTTGGTGAACTCACTGTGGTGGATGTTTAATTTGTGTTTATTGTATGTTTTGTTTTTATTGGTTCTGTGTATGACTGCAGGCAACGTAATTTCGTTCAGACCGAAATCTGAATGACAATAAAGGAATCTAATCTAATCTATACTAAACGCTCCCTGGGATTATGTTTAACAAATTAGCATTTATGGATTGTATTAAAACCCCACCCTTTAATAAAACGCAACTTTTCCCCACCATTTGCCTTCACCCATTTTGCAGTTTTCTTGTAGGATAATGGTAAAGGTTTAGCTTTGGCCTGTGAAAGGAATAATTACCGCTGTATGTCTGGCAACAGCAACAATCACAATGCGGGCATGAGAGCTCTGGGATATTCTGCACCAATGTAAACATTCCCACCATCTGGCAAGGCGCATCTTGCACCTTTATAACTGCGAGAGATAGCACCATGCCAGAGATGCACGTCTCAAAAACAGCAGTCCTAATTTGAAGAAGCGTCTCCACCCAAAATGTCACCTATTCCTTCTCTCCGGAGATGCTGCGTGTCCCGTCGAGTTACTCCAGCGTTTTGTGTCAGTCTTTGTCCTAATTTTAAACATTTATCACCCCCTCCACCAGACACACACATCATCTACACGTAACTAAAACTCTGATCTTGTTATCTTCCGGTTTGGCGGTCATTCTACGTGCGCAAAAACGGTGCACGATAACGCTAGGATATTTCTCCAGCTTACTCACCGTTCTCCTGTGCTGCAATTTCACCGAGTTTTGTTCTGATCGGTGGAAGCTGGTAAGAGTTATCGAGGTTTAAAAATCTTAAAAACTGCGCGTGCGCAGATCGATTGCCTCTCCTGCTGTTCAGCGCCGCGCGGATTGGTCCCTTCTACTGTCACTCCGCCCCTTCCTGCACCATCGCGTCTTTACTGCAGCTGCAGGAAGCTCTGGTTGGCTGGTGGAGGTCTCCAACCCAACACAATTTTCGGAGGGAGGGACTGGAAACGACCCGACCCGACCCAGCCAGTCGGAGTAGGAGATGGCGCCAATGTCGTCAAACGGAAAGTGGAGACTCTGGTCCCAGCGGAGGAGTTCGACCAGCAACCAGCAAAGCGACCAGCGCCTGCTGTGAGTCCCCATCACACACACAACCCTTTCCTCTCTGGTCCCTCTCGCTGGTTCCTGCCGCCCTCCCCTGTGATACCGCACTCTCCCCCATGGCTCTTCCCCCGTCATTTCTCCGAGCTCCCCCCCCCCCCCGCCCCAACACCCCTCCCCCGCTGCCCCCACACAACCTCTCCTCCCACGCACTCTTCCCTTCCACACCCCTCACAACCCCCCCATGCCCACACACCCCTCCCCCACAATTCTCCCTCCCCCCCAACCCTCCTCCACAACACCCCCACCCACACACACACCCCATCCCCTCCACAACCCCCTGCCCACATACACCCCTCTCCAAAGCATCCTCTCTCGCCCCCATGCCCCCACACCTTCCCCCACATACACACTTCCCCTCCCACCCCACACCCCCCCCCCCTCCCCCCCCTCACACCCCTCGTGGTGACTGCAACCCAATGGGTCCCACTTAGTCTCGTCTCTTTTAAAACTGTTATATCAGCAAATGGCAGAGGCTCGCACAATAGTCAGATGGCAGCCCGATTAATAAACCAGAAACTCACTCGCCTCCTGTTAGCACTGTTGCCGGGACAAATTTAACAATGAAGGAGCAGGCCCAGGCTGCCAGGCTCCTCACTCACCGACTCCAGCCAGCAGTTGCCAAATTCCATTGTGGGCTGCAAAAGGGACGGTCATTCTCTTCGGGGCAACGCGGTGGCGTAGCGGTAGAGCTGCTGCCTCACAGCGCCAGAGAACCGGGTTTGATCCTGACTACGGGCGCTGTCTGTACGGAGTTTGTACGTTCTCCTTGTAACCGCGTGGGTTTTCTCCAGGTGCTCCGGTTTCCTCCCACACTCCAAAGACGTACAGGTTTGTAGGTTAATTGGCTGTGGTGAAAATTGTAAATTGTCGCTAGTGTGTGGGACAGTGCTCGTGTACAGGGGTGATCGCTGGGCGGCGCGGACTCGGTGGGTTGAAGGGCCTGTGACCTGCGTGGGTTTTCTCCGGGTGCTCCGGTATCCTCCCACACTCAAAAGACGTACAGATGTTTGTAGGTTAACTGTCGGGAAAATTGTCCCCAGTAAACATAGAAACATAGAAAATAGGTGCAGGAGTAGGCCATTCGGCCCTTCGAGCCTGCACCGCCATTCAATATGATCATAGCTGATCATCCAACTCAGTATCCCGTACCTGCCATCTCTCCATACCCCCTGATCCCCTTAGCCACAAGGGCCACATCTAACTCCCTCTTAAATATAGCCAATGAACTGGCCTCAACTACCCTCTGTGGCAGAGAGTTCCAGAGATTCACCACTCTGTGTGAAAAAAGTTCTCCTCATCTCGGTTTTAAAGGATTTCCCCCTTATCCTTAAGCTGTGACCCCTTCTCCTGGACTTCCCCAACATCGGGAACAATCTTCCTGCATCTAGCCTGTCCAACCCCTTAAGAATTTTGTAAGTTTCTATAAGATCCCCTCTCAATCTCTTAAATTCTAGAGAGTATAAACCAAGTCTATCCAGTCTTTCTTCATAAGACAGTGCTGACATCCCAGGAATCAGTCTGGTGAACCGTCTCTGCACTCCCTCTATGGCAATAATGTCCTTCCTTAGATTAAACGTGGGTTTAATGTACGGGGTGGTTACTGGTCGGCTCAGAATCGGTGGGCCGAAGCGGAAACGGGCCCTTCGGGCCCACCAAGACCGTGCCGAACAGCGATCACCGCACACAAACTCTATCCCACACACACACCACTAGGAACAATTGATAATTATAACAAGCTAATTGGGCTACGAACCTGTACGCCTTTGGAGTGTGGGAGGAAACCGGAGCACCTGGAGAAAACCCACGCAGGTCACGGGGAGAACCTATAAACTGTACAGACAAGCACCCGTAGTCGGGATCGAACCCGGGTCTCTGGTGCTGCCAGGCAGCAACTCTACCGCTGCGCCACCGTGCCGAACAGTCTAAAGTTACTCTAGACCAGAAGGTTGCCCACTTTTTTCACGTGTGGCTGAAAACTGATCAAAAAATGTGATCAAACATTTGGACTTATGGCTCATATTTTAAAGCAGCATAATAAATGGTTCAACGGTTCTATGTTCATTTCAATGTCACATTTATCTAGGGACACGGAAATACATTTTTTTTTGTATATAGATCAGTGAGATTATTGCTATACATAAAGACAATCCCAGTACCCCATGCATAGACACAGTCCACTGAATGTATAGATTTCACGAGAGGAATAGATCGGGTAGACGCACTGAGTCTCTTGCCCCAGAATAAGGGAATCGAGAACCTTAGCACATAGGTTTAAGTTGAAAAGATTTAATAGGAATCTGAGGGGTACCGTTTTCAAACAAAAGGTGGTGGGAGGGAACATGCTGCCAGAGGAGGTAGTTGTGGCCAGAACTATCACCAGAACCTTTAAGAAACAATTAGACAGGTACATGGATAGGACAGGTTTGGAGGGATATGGGACAAACGCTGGCAGGTGGGACTAGAGTAGCTGGGACATGTTGGCTGGTTTGGGCAAGTTGGGCCAAAGGGCCTGTTTCCAAACTGTATGACTCTTTGAGTCACGGCGCCTAAATGAATGGATAATTCTGCCAAAACGATTTGAGTTTTCAAAACAGTTTATTTTGGCTGTGCAGCATATAAATCACAAACTTAAAGCTTTAAATAAAAATCAAATTCCATCATTGAAAACAAAATGAAAGAATTAAACATTTTTTTTTTTTTTTGGATTCCCTCATGGCTGGGTTTCAATCCTAAGGCTGCAGGCAGGAGTTGGAAGGGTCTCGACCCAAAACGTCAGCTATTCCTTCTCTCCAGAGATGCTGCCTGATCCACTGAATTACTCCAGTGTTGTGTGTTTATCCCTGCACTTCACTGGGATAACTGGTCACTTTGCCTCACAATTCTCACCACATGTCAACAGCCCGATTCTTGCCACGATGGCCCAAACCTGCTGCCCCAATAGTCTCCTTAATATGAAGATGGGTCTCGACCCGAAACATCACCTATTCCTTCTCTCCATAGAATCGCTGCCTCACTCGCTGAGTTTCTCCAGCATTTTTTGTCTACCTTCGATTTTTCCAGCATCTGCAGTTCTTCCTTAAACAAGTCTCCTTAATGAGTCTGAAGTAGGGTTCCAATCCGAAACATCAGCCATTCCTTACCTCCACAGATGCTGCCTGACCTGCTGAGTGACTCCAGCACTTTGTATCTATCTGCACTTGTACAGGGTCTTGGTGAGACCCACACCTGGAGTATTGCGTACAGTTTTGGTCTCCAAATCTGAGGAAGGACATTATTGCCATAGAGGGAGTGCAGAGACGGTTCACCAGACTGATTCCTGGGATGTCAGGACTGTCTTATGAAGAAAGACTGGATAGACTTGGTTTTGGCCACTCTCTAGAATTTAGAAGATTGAGAGGGGATCTTATAGAAACTTACAAAATTCTTAAGGGGTTGGACAGGCTAGATGCAGGAAACATTGTTCCCGATGTTGGGGAAGTCCAGGACAAGGGGTCACAGCTTAAGGATAAGGGGGAAATCCTTTAAAACCGAGATGAGAAGAACTTTTTTCACACAGAGAGTGGTGAATCTCTGGAACTCTCTGCCACAGAGGGTAGTTGAGGCCAGTTCATTGGCTATATTTAAGAGGGAGTTAGATGTGGCCCTTGTGGTTAAGGGGATCAGGGGGTATGGAGAGAAGGCAGGTACGGGATACTGAGTTGGATGATCAGCCATGATCATATTGAATGGCGGTGCAGGCTCGAAGGGCCAAATGGCCTACTCCTGCACCTAATTTCTATGTTTCTATGTTTCAGTGTAAAACCGGCATTTGCAGTTCCTGCCTATACAGTTTCCTTATTCAGTGTGAAGAAGGGTTCGGACAGGAGACGTCAGCCATCCTTTTTCTCCACAGACGTTGCCTGACCCGCTGAGTTACTCCAGCACTTTGTGTCAGGCTCTTTATCCCGTAGGCAACCAGGCTGTCAATGTGACTGGCGTCTGGGCAGTTGGCCACTTGACAGCATGCTAGTCAGGCCGCCACATGCTGGGTTTGCCAAAGTCCACGGCCAATTTCAACCTGTCACAGCAACCTCATGCAAAGAAGGAAAACATGCACTGGGACACAAAGTGCTGGAGTAACTCCTGCATGGGCGGCCATGGTGGCACAGCGGTTGAGTTACTGCCTTATCTTTTTTTTTTAGAGATACAGCACGGAAACAGGCCCTTTGGCCCAGCGAGTCCGCACCGACCAGTGATCCCCGCACGTTAACACTCTCCTACACACATTAGGGACAATTTACACTTACACCAAGCCAATTTACCTACGTACCTGTACGTCTTTGGAGTGCGGGAGGAAACCGAAGATCTCGGAGAAAACCCACGCGGTCACGGGGAGAACGTACAAACTCCGTACAGACAGCACTCGTAGTCGGGATCGAACCCGGGTCCCCTGGTGCTGCAAGTGCTGTAAGGCAGCAACTCTACCCCTGCGCCACCGTGGCCGCCCTTACAGCGCCAGAGACGCGAGTTCGATCCCGACTAAGGGTGCTGTCTGTACAGAGTTTGTACGTTCTCCCAGAGACCGCGTGGATTTTCTTTGAGATCTTCGGTTTCCTCCCGCACTCCAAAGACGTACAGGTTTGTAGGTTAATTGGCTTGGTGTAAATGTAAATTGTCCCTAGTGTAGGATAGTGCTGATGTGTGGGGGTTGCTGGTCGGTGCGGACTCGGTGGGCTGAAGGGCCTGTTTCCACGCTATATCTCTAAACTAAACTCAACGTGTCAGTCAGTATCTTGACCCATTGGATTACTCTAGCACTTTGTATTCTTTTTTTTATGTAAACCAACATCTGCAGTTCCTTGTTTCTCCAGACCTACAATGGGTCCCAGTTTATATTGGCATTTTTCATTCTTGCTTTCCAATTCTCTTGATAACTTTCCATTCAGCTCTGCACATTCCTTAATCTTGCAGCCCTCTTGAACAACCACAACTTCTCACTTTCTTTCCAAAGCCATAAGCACAGGAATGTCATGTTCGTAAGCTCCAGGAGAAGGATTAGGCCATTCAGCCCATCAAGTCTATTCCGCCATTCAATCATGGCTGATTTCCTCCTTAAATCTCTCTGATTCTTCTTCTTAAACACCTCCGTCATAGACCAGACTCTGGAAACTCGCTTAATATCAGTTAGTATCTTGATCGATTGATCAAAAGATATTCCATGGAAATAGGCCCTTCAGCCCATACTGACCATGTTACCCCAACCTTATCATCCACTTTCTGCATACTAGGAGATTTTTTTTCCTTACGGAGATCAATTAACCTACAAACTACAAAATTAACATATGTCTTTGGGATGTAGGAGGAAACCGGAGCACCCGGAGGAATCCCACGAGTTCACAGGGAGAACGTGCAAACTCCACACAGACAGCACCAAGGTCAGGATCGAACCCGGGTCTCTTGCGCTGTGAGGCTGCATCCTTACGGGGATGTTGCCAGGGCTTGAGGGCCTGAGCTATAGGGAGAGATTGGGCTTGCAAGGCTTGTTATTCCTTGGAGCACAGGAGGCTTTGGGGGGGGGGGGGGGGGGGGTCTAATAGAGAGGTGTACATCATGAGGGAAATAGATAGGGTGAATGCAGAGGATATACAGAGGGGAAAGATTTAATACGAACCTGAGGGGTAACCTTTTCACAGGGTGGGTCTATGGAACAAGCTGCCAGAGGAGATACAAGTAGTTCAGTTGGGTACTATAACAAGATTTAAAAGGCATTTGGACAGATACATGGAGTGGAGAGGTTTAGAGGGATATGGGCCAAACGTGGACAAATGAGACTCGTGTAGACAGGGGATCTTGGTTTGCATGGGCTAGTTGGGCCGAAGGGCCTGTTCGGTGCTGTATGGCTCTATCAGTTACTCTACTGTTCCGCCACTAACATTACTTTAAAGACTATTGAGGCTGTTTTACTACACACAAGCTGTTATTTGAATGGAAGCCAAAACAGAAAATGCAGGGAATATTAAGCAGGCCCCTCACCATAACTACAAAGACGCAACCTGAAATGTTGTTGCTTTCTTTCTCCACAGATGCTGCCTGACTTGATGCGTTTCCATTTTTTTTGCTTTAGACTTCCAGCTTCTGCAAGTTTTTGACTCGTGTTCATAAGTTGTAGGAGCAGGATTAGGCCATTCAGCCCATCAAGTCAACTCTGCCATTTAATCATGGCTGATCTATCTCTCCCTCCTAACCTCATTCTCCTGCCTTCTCCCCATAACCCTCGACACCCATACTATTTAAGAATCTGTCAATCTCAGCCTTAAAAATATTCATTGACACGGCCTTCACAGCCGTCAGTGGCAATGAATTTCACGGATTCTCCACCCTCTAACTAAAGAAATTTCTCCTCGTCTCCTTTTATAAGGTCCAAGGGTCATGTGATAGGAGCAGAATTAGGCCATTCAGTCCATCAAGTCTACTCCACCATTCAATCATGTCTGATCAATCTCTCCCTCCTAGCCCCATTATCCATCCTTCTCCCCATAACCCCGGATACCCGTACTAATTAAGAATCTTTCTAAAAGATATGTCCTTTTATTCTGAGGCGACGACCTCTGATTCTAGACTCTCCCAGTAGTGGAAAAATCCTCTCCACATCCACTCTATCCAGGCCTTCCATTCTGCATAAATGGGCAATGTTTTCCATTGTTCAATACCATTTTGGATAGCTCTCAATACCGTGGCTATCTTTAGACTTCAAGCTAAGGATTTATGATCCACGTGCTTTTGAAAATTGGTTACATTTAACATCCAGCCGGCTACTTTTATTAGACACAAAAAGCTGGAGTAACTCACCGGGTTAGGCAGCATCTCTGGACAAAAGAAAATCCTTCTATCCAGAGATGCTGCCTGACCCGCTGAGTTACTCCATTTTGTGTCTATCTTTAGTGTAAACCAACCAGCATCTGCAGTTCCTTCTGACACATGTTTGCTCCTGTTGGCGTTTACTTCAGAGGATCACCGACAGATCTTTGAGGAGACAGAGGACAAGAGCAAGGGCAATGGAGTTTAGAATGCAACATTACAAAGTCTCGAGATCATTGTAACTCCTTGCAATGTTGAACTCCAATAATTTGGCCAACTCGGTTACTCCAATTACCTCGCAACAACGGACTGCAAATGCTGGTTTACAAAAAAACCCACAATGTGCTGCCTGTGCAAATATTGTCTGTGCATGTTCAACTCATCTCCGAACTTGGACACAAAATGCTGGCGAAACTCAGCGGGACGGGTAGCATCTCTGGAGAGAAGGAACGGGTGACGTTTCGGGTCGAGACCCTTCTTCAGACTGAGAGTCAGAGGAAAGGGAAACGAGAGATATAGACGGCGATAAGAAAGATATGCAAAGATGGAACAATGACAAAGGAACCAGGCCATTGTTAGCTGTGGTGAAAACGAGTTCATTCTTTCAATCATTTGTTCTATATCTCTCTACGCAGAGCTGTGGCGGCGTTCCGGCGGCGGTCCCGACTTCGGAGCTGTGGAAAAATCATTCCGGCGTTCCAGGGGGCAGCGGCGGTGGCCCGACTTCGGAGGCTCAGCCGCGGCCCCAGTGGACAACATCGTCGGGAGCGCGCAGGTCACAGGTTGGTGACCTGTTTTCCCCGCGGAGCTCCCGCAACAACAGCTTCATCCGCTGAACTGGAGGGCGGCAGCTTCGACCGCCCCGGGCCACAGAGTTTGAACCGGCCCGTTCGCGGAGCTCGGATTCAGACGCGGGACTTGCTTACCATCACCCGTCGGGGTCACAACATCGGAAGCCTGGATCACCTCAGCGCAGAGTGAGAACGAGGAGGGAAGAGACAAAGACTTAAGATTTTTACCTTCCATCACAGTGAGGAGGTGCCTGGTGAACTCACTGTGGTGGATGTTAAATTTGTGTTTATTGTGTGTTTTTGTTATTTTTATTATATGTATGACTGCAGGCACGAAATTTTGTTCAGACCGAAAGGTCTAAATGACAATAAAAGATACTTTGACTTTGACTTTGGAGTAACTCATTGGGTCAGGCAGCATCTCTAGAGAAAACGTCGCCTTACTCCTTCTCTCCAGAGATGCTACCTGACCCGCTGAGTTACTCCAGCATTTTGTGTCTGATAAAAGTTACCATCTGGACGTTAAATGTAACCAATTTTCAAAGGCGCGTGGATCATAAATCCTTGCCTCTAAGTCTAAAGATAGCCACTGTATAGAGAGCTATCCAACATTGCATTGATCAATGGAAAACATGGTCCATTTATTCAGAATCAAAAACTTGCGGATGCTGGAAGACTAAATTTAAAAAATAATTTAAATATAGCAAGTCAGAATTGCAGATTCTGGTTTACCAAAAAGACACAACGTGCTGAAGTAATTCAGCGGGTCAGGCAGCATGTTTGGAGAACATGGAGAGGTGACGTTTCAGGTCAGGTCCCTTCTTCAGGCATGGACAAGGGCAACAGTCCATGTTCTCCACAGATGCTGCCCGAGCTGCTGAGTTACTCCAGCACTCTGTGAAACGTCACCTATCCGTTTTATCCACAGATGCTGCCTGACCCGCTGAGTTACTCCAGCACTGTCTTTGTTTAAAAAGGAACTGCAGATGCTGGAAAATCAAAGGTAGACAAAAATGCTGGAGAAACTCAGAGGGTGAGGCAGCATCTATGGAGCGAAGGAAATAGGCGACGTTTCTGGTCGAAACCCTTCTTCAGACTCTGTCTTTCTCTACTCTAATTACCTCATCAGCATCATGTTGTTTAAAATGCTTGTGTTGGCCTACGTAATTGCAGTGACCTCCACTTCAAACATCAGTTGCCAGTAACGCAGATGTCCAGCGGACCCGAGATGTATGAATGAAGATTCGCCTTTGGACGTCTATCTTCAAAAGTGCATGAGCATGGGAACAAGGGAGCAGCAGCAATGATCCCTGGACTAATGTTCCATATTATGAAAGATGACTCACAGAGCAATACTTGTTTTCACTGGACAATGGACAATTGATGGGGGCACGAACTGGGATTTTTAAAATGCCTCAAGGATTAAGTAGAAGTAAGGGGGCTATTTAACCAGAGCCGAGAGCAAATAACTAAAGGGCAGGAGTGCAAAGCTAGAATTCTTTGCCCAGCCGTTAACAAATGTCGATGTATGCTGGGGTCAGTCAGCTAACTTTCAGAAGCCAATCTGATTAGAATTTGGATTGAAATGAAAAGGATAAATACAAGGGGAGATAATGTATCAATCTCTAGAAACACAATGGCCTCAGGGATGGAGATAGATGCCTGTGAGATATTAAGAGCACAAACAATAGACTTGCATGACATTTTTTTGCCTGCTATTCGAATGGGAATGCGAATCAATTTTGTTTCAAAGCCACGCATCATAGATGGAGAATGTGGAATTCTCTGCCACAGAAGGCAGTGGAGGCCAATTCACTGGATGTTTTCACGAGAGAGTTAGAAACATAGAAAATAGGTGCAGGAGTAGGCCATTCAGCCCTTCGAGCCTGCACCGCCATTCAATATGATCATGGCTGATCATCCATGGGTTAGATAGAGCACTTAGGGTTAATGGGATCAAGGGATATGGGGAGAAAGCAGGAACGGGGTACTGATTTTGGATGATCAGCCATGATCACATTGAAGGGCCGAGTGTCCGACTCCAGCACCTACTTTTTCTATCATACGTCTTTTCACTGTACTGGGTGAAACATTCACTATTCCACTTTAAACACTAACCATATAATTTAAGTGCGCGGGAGGACACAAAGTGCCGGAGCCATTCAGTGGGTCAGACAGCATCATGGGGAACATTGGCAGATGACATTTCGGGGCTGGACCCTCGTGTTTTAATTCAACGGTCGATCATGAACTTCAGGTTGTGTGGGGTTTAGTTTAGTTTAGATTAGAGATTCAGTGCAGAAACAGGCCATTCGGCCCACCAAGTCCACACTGACCAGCGATTCCCGTACACTACCACTATCCTACACACACTCGGGTCAATTTACAATTTTTTCAACGCCAACTAACCTACAAACCTGCACGTCTTTGGAGTGTGGGAGGAAACTGAGCCCGGATAAAAGCCACGCAGGTCACGGGGAGAACGTATAAACAATGTACAGACGTAACCCGTAGTCAGGCTTGAACCCTGGTCTCTGGCGCTGTAATTCTTAAGGGGTTGGACAGGCTAGATGCAGCAAAATTATTCCCGATGTTGGGGAAGTCCAGAACAAGGGGTCACAGTTTAAGGATAAGAGGGACGTCTTTTAGGACCGAGATGAGAAAATAATTTTTCACACAGAGAGTGGTGAATCTGTGGAATTCTCTACCACAGAAGGTAGTTGAGGCCAGTTCATAGGCTATATTTAAGAGGGAGTTAGATGTGGCCCTTGTGGCTAAAGGGATCAGAGGGTATGGAGAGAAGGCAGGTATGGGATACTGAGTTGGATGATCAGCCATGATCATGTTGAATGGAGGTGCAGGCTCGAAGGGCCGAATGGCCTCCTCCTGCACCTATTTTCTATGTTTCTATGTAAGGCAGCAACTCTACCGCTGCGCCAATGTGCCAGCCCACCTTTATGAAGTTCGAAGTAGCCCCTCACGCAGCCTTCACCTCCCGAGTCAAGAGTGTTTAATTGCCATATCTACCGACAATGGAACAATTAAATTCTTACTTGCAGCAGCGTATCATGCCTGCACAGACCGATAACATATAATAAACTTCAACCAACTTCTAACGCTAATTCGTGTAACAAAAAAATCTGTACCTCTTTATAAAATTTGTTCATAATTTCATTCCCTTGAAAGGAATGGGGGGAAACATTATCAGATTGAAGATTTTAATGATACACACTTTGTGGTTGGAAAAAGATTCAGTCAAATTATAACAGCCACAAATATTTTCAGAGCTATTTTGATACATTTATAATTGACACGGTACAACATAATTAAAAACTAACGACCAAACTATGGTGATCAAATGCAACAGAAGTAAAATGCATTAAAGTCTTAGCTATATCCTGCGGAGCCCAAGCAGTACTAAATGATGTTTGCATGCTATCCTATACTGGAGGTTACACAAAAAAGCTGGAGAAACTCAGCGGGTGCAGCAGCCAGCTTTTTTGTGTAACCTTCGATTCTCCAGCATCTGCAGTTCCCTTTTAAATCCTATACTGGATACTGGTACTGGTCTACAATACTGGTCTTCACTGGAGTCTTGTTTTAAGTAGGTGTGAAGTGGTGATTGGGGAGGAGTGGACATAGAAGGGCCCAGTCTTTGCAGACTGGGGTCCATCTGATTATTGAGTTCTTTGACACAGAGAGTGGTGGGTGCTTGGATCATGTTTGGATGGTTATTATGAGGCAGGTACACTCATGGCGTTTAAGAGATATATGGATAGGCACATGGATATGCAGGGAATGGAGGGATGTGGATTGTGTGCAGGCAGATAAGATGCAGTCCTGGCATCATGATGAAGGGTCTCGACCCAAAATGTCACCTATTATTTCTCTCCAGAGATGCTGCCTGACCCGCTGGGTTGCTACAGCATATTGTGTCTGTCTTCAGTGCAAACCAGCATCTACAGGTCCTCCTTACACAGTCTTGGCATCATGTTTGTCACAAACAACTATGGGCCGGAGGGCCTGTCCCTGTGCTGTTCTACGTTCTAATGTATAGTCACCAGGAAAGAACCCAGATAAAGATAGCGGAGTCAGGGGATATGTGGAGAAGGTAGGAACGGGGTACTGTTTGTGGATGATCAGCCATGATCACAGTGAATGGCGGTGCTGGCTCAAAGGGCCGAATGGCCTACTCCTGCGCCTATTGTTCAAGTGCATGATTTTGTGTCAACCTTCATTGCAAAGTCCTTACTCTAAATCCACACATTCCAGGGAACAGACGCGGCGAGATGTGAGGAGAGGTTTGTTAGTTCGTAGGCCGTGCTTGCCGAGGGTGACAGAAGAGCCTGGGGCTTGCCTGGATCTAGAACCACTCCAGTACATCGTGCGTGAACCGGACTTTGGACCTTTTGTAAATGGCGCCAAAATACGTCGACTGGCACATGTTTGATCAATGCAAAAATAGATTACTGTAGTGCAGGGGCGACAATGAGGCATCATTGAACGTTCAGCTGATGAGGCCACATTAACACCTAGGGCGACATCAAACTCAACGTGAAGCTCAAAACCTAACTGGACAAGAATCAGTGGAAACAATTCTAGGTCTATTTTCTCCTTCAATCTCCAAAACGGTACCACAGTCAACTATCGACTGAGATAGAAACATAGAAAACAGGCGCAGGAGTAGGCCATTCGGTCCTTCGAGCCAGCACCGCCATTCAATATGATCATGGTTGATCATCCAAAATCAGTACTCCGTTCCTGCTTTCTCCCCATATCCCTTGATTCCGTTAGCCCTAAGAGCTAAATCTAACTCTCTCTTGAAAGCATCCAGTGAATCGGCCTCCACTGCCTTCTGTGGCAGAGAAATCCACAGATTCGCAACTCTCTGGGTGAAAAAGTTTTTCCTCATCTCAGTCCTACCCCTTATTCTTAAACTGTGACCCCTGGTTCTGAACTCCCCCAACATCAGGAAAATGTTTCCAGCATCTAGTCGGTCAAATCCTTTAAGAATTTTGTATGTTTCTATAAGATCCCCTCTCATCGTTCTGAATTCTGGTGAATACAAGCCCAGTCGACCCATTCTTTCATCATATGTTCATTCAGTACTGACCAAGCAGCGAACCTAAAGTTCGATTCACTTAGTTTCAGAACGCGACCTTTCCTCTGGTATCCACCATATTCAATAATTCCACCTGACCACACATTAGAGGGAGACATTTTGATCCATGAGTTCGTACAATACGTTTACAGCCGGGGACTCAGGCGATCGAGATAATGGAGTCTTAGTTTAGTTTCGAGATTCAGCGCGGAAACAGGCCCTTCGGCCCACCGAGTCCATGCCAGCCAGTGATCCCCCGCACACCAACACTATCCTACACACACTAGGGACAATTTACATTTACACCAAGCCAATTAACCTACAAACCTGTATGTCTTTGGAGCGTGGGAGAAAACCGGAGCACCCGGAGAAAGCCCACACAGGTCACGGGCAGAACGTACAAACTCTGTACAGATAGCAGCCGCAGTCAGGATAGAACCCGGGTCTCTGGCGCTGTGAGGCAGCAACTCTACCGCTGCGCCACCATGCCGACCAAGTCAATGCTATTTCTGCAGCTGCTGGATAGATGGGGGCCCCATCTGCTTCTGTGCGGTGGGTGGGAGTGGCGGCGTGGATAGAATGCATGCCCTGTGGGCAGAATAAGCACATTAGTCAAGATATGCGTGCGCTATAGGGTAGCTTGGCCTGTGATGTGGTGGAGGCAAACAGGTTGTGTTGCTAGTGGTGTATCTAGCCACATCTTGTGCTGGGGCTAGGGTGTGTCAGAGAATGCAAGGATTTAACTCCCATGTGTGGGAAGGAACTGCAGACGGAAGGTAGACACAAAGTACTGGAGTAACTCAACAGATCAGGCAGCATCTCTGGCGAAAAGGACCAGGTGACATTTCAGTCTGAAGAAGGATTCCGACACGGAACGTCACCTGTTCCTTTTCTCCAGATGTTGCCTGACCTGCTGAGTTGCTCCAGCACTTTGTATCTATCTTTTGATTTACCTCATATGTTTGAAAACAGTTTGAGTTTATTAAAAAATCAGATCTAAAACTGAGTTATATCATGAAGTTAAATTAACATTTTTATTCATATTGATTTTTTGATAAATCCTGCGCTAATCATTGCTTTGGTTAATTAGCTGAATGGGAGAGAGCAAACATTGGCAAGCTTTTCATAGAATACTATATTTAAATGTGTAACCAGGTGTTCAAAAAGTGCTAAGATTTACAGCATGGAACAAAGATATTTGGTCAATCATGCCCGATAGGTGCTGGCCCTTCACTGAACATAAGAAAATAGGAGCAGGAGTAGGCCACAAGGTCAGTAAAACCCGTCTTGCCATTCAACACGATCATAGCTGATCTACTCCAGGTCTCATCGCCGCCTCAACGAGTTCTCCACAGACCAGACTTCTCATCATTGACCGTCTACCATTGACTTTGCGCTGCTTCGGGAAAGCAGCCAACATGATCAAAGACTTGACCCCAACCCAGTCCTTGTTTCTTCTCCTGCAGAAGATACAGAAGCTTGCGCCACTAGACTCAGGGATAGCTTCTTCCTTTGTGTTATCAGGTCCCTCCACAAGCTAGGGTACCTCCGCCCCATTGAGGACATTGAACTTTGCCTGATACAACTGATACGCTGCGTTGTGCTACAATATCGAGAACTATATTCTGACCTCTGTATCTCCCCCTTTTGCTGATTTTTGCATTTGAAATTGACGATGTCTTTATTTGTATCTGCTCTGCTTGGATAGCATGTAAATCAAAACCTGTCACTGTACCTCAGTATACGTGACAACAATAAACCTAAATCTCAATTTCGCCCTCAATTTGCTGATGTTTCAACGAGTTATCTACCCCCATCCAACTTCAAATACCCTCAAAGATCTAACCTCCACAGCCATGCGGGACAATAAACTTGCAAAATCTCTGAAGAAATTCTCATGCACATTTCATTTAATGACCTCGATAATTTTGCAACAATATCCCTTGTGCCTACGATGTCCCCCTCAGGATCCTGTATGTTTCAGTGTTATCACCGCAGCACCTTCTAAAAGCCAAAGAACATTGAACTCATTTCTTTAGCTGCTTGCGATACCATCTCGCCTCAGAAATGACGTGTAGCAAGGAACCGCAGATGCTGGTTTACACCAAGAATGGACACGTAGAGCTGCAACACAGCGGGTCAGAGTCTGAAGAAGCGTCTAGACCCGAAACCTCACCCATCCTTTTTTCCCCTCCCAGAGATGCTGCCTGACCCGCTGGGTTACTCCAGTATTTTGTGTCTAGCAACCCAGTAATTGACCTCATGATTTCTTTTTCAACTGCCTTCAACTTTGCCAGTATTTACTTTCTTAAGTAATGGGCCTGTCCCACTTAGGCTAGTTTAGGGGACTGTCATAGACGTAGCTGGTCGGCGAAAAACTGGTGACTGGACCCCCCCCCCGACATAAAATTTGAAAAAGAATCATTACTTTAGCAACAACAAAAAAACGAAGTCAGCACCAGCGACAACCTACATTAACCTGGCGACAACTATGACAGCACCTACGTCAGGAGAAGTCAAGCTACGCTCATTGGCGTCAAACCCACTGTCTCCGACTTTCTCCGAAAAATTTTCAACGTGTTAAAAATCCAGCAGCGACCAGAAAGACGCTACGATTCTTCGGGCGACTGAGGAGACGACTCACGACCATACAGGCGCCACCCGGCGACCATGCCTAGTCGACTAAAAAAATAGCCTAAGTGGGACAGGCCCTTTAAGGGCAGCACAGAGGAGCAGCTGGTAGAGCTACTGTCTTACAGAACCAAAGACCCGGCTTCGATCCTGACCACGGGCGCTCACTGTGAGGAGTTTGCACGTTCTCCCTGTGACCGCGTGGTTTTCCTCCGGGTATTCCAGTTTCCTCCCTCATCCCAAAGATGCATGGGTTTGTAGGTTAATTGGCCCTCTGTAAATTGCCCCTGGTGCAGAGGGAGTGGATGCAAACGTGGGATAACATAGGTTTAGTGTGAATGGGTGAGCGATGGCCAGCATGGACTCAGTCAGTCGAAGGGCCCGTTTCCATGCGGTATCTTTGGAACAATCAATTAAGTGGACCAAAAACTGTGCGCAGAAATCCAGGTGTGGCCTCACCACTATCTCCATCGCTGTAAAGCCCCATTCTTGATTTTCTCTTTTGCACTACTTTGAGTACTCAAGTGTGGCATGATTTGCCTGGATAACACACAGAACAAGGTTTCTCATTGGACATAGTGCACGTGAAAATAGGAAACCAATACCCTGTACAATTGTGACAATACTCCCCTATTTCTAAACTCCAATCATTTTGCTTCTCTAACAAATATTCGCCTTTCCATGTGGGTATTGCATTCTCTATTAGCAGAAGATCGTAGGAACGAGGTGTCAAAGGCGAGAGTTGCACAAAAATGCTGGAGAAACTCAGCGGGTGCAGCAGCATCTATGGAGCGAAGGAAATAGGTAATGTTTCGGGCCGAAACCCTTCTTCGGACGGGGAGAAGAAAGGGAAAAGGAGAAGGAGGAGCCCGAGGGCCGAGGGAGAGATAGGAAGGGGAGGAGACAGCAAGGTATGCCAGCACCTGCGGTTCCTTCTTAAAAACTTTGTCAGAGGCGAGAGTTGAGGTTGGTGCTATAACAGCCTTTTTCAGATACATGGGCAGGTGGTTCATTGACAATGATACTTTATGGTCACATGTACCTAGGTACAGTGAAATGCTTTGTTGTGGAAACAACCCGGTAAAGTCATACAGCAGACCTCACCTAGGCAGCACACAAGAGTCGCCATGTATCTGGCACCGACAAAGTTGGCAAATGCTCACGAGCAGTCCTAGCTGCTGCCCGTTGCTCCCTCAGAGTGGGCCCTTCTCGCTATGAGGCCCGACTTCAAAGTCCATGGCGGGCGAGCGGGCGGGCTTTACCGGGAGGGACCACCTTCCCCATCGGGTGAGCCGGGGCCTGCTGGAGGCCGTGGCCCCGCTCTCCGGGAATGCTCCCGCAAGGCACGCTGCTGGATGGTGCATGGATGGGGAGGGTTTACGTAGACATGGGCCACAAGCTGGCAAATGGGACCAGCTTAGATGGGGCAACTTGGTCAGCATGGACGAGTTGGGCTGAAGGGCTGTATACGACTGTAAATATAACAGATATCTCATGGGTAAGGATCAAAGGTGGGCTAAAAATGGATTAGAAGTACAGATCAGCCACGATCTGAATAGAAGGAATGGGTGACGTTTCGCATCGAGACCCTTCTTCAAACTTCTATCCAGAGACACTGTCTGTCCCGCTGAGTTACTCCAGCATGTTGTGCCTATCTTCAGTTTAAACCAGCATCTGCAGTTCCTCCCTCTACAATTTACATCCATTCCCCCATTTCAGGCTGAAGGGGTAATGAGTGGTGTAACCATGGATCAGTTCTTAGCCCTCGATGATTCACTTGGCTTGGTACACCACTGTGTCTTTCTGATGTCAATGTGCTTCCTCAGTTCGTGTCGCTTTCACCTGCCATTGGAACCCAGAGGAAAAAGAGTGAAGTCTTTCATTGAAGACAGACACAAAATGCTGGAGCAACTCAGTGGGACATGCAACATCTCTGAAGAAAAGGAGCAGATGACGTTTTGGGTCAAGACCCTTCTTCAACCTATCGGCTCAGCCTGTTGTACCGTCTATCCAGGTCATGGCTGATCTGCAATTGTAATATTGTAAGCCCACTTTTGAACCTTTCCCCATCACGGCCCTATCCGAATAAACATTTATTAAATTCAGCCTTGAACATTTCAATGGACTCGGAACCCATAGACTTTTGAGAGACTAAATTCCTGCATTGTGTGTGAAAGTGTTCCCAGATTACATCTTAAATGACCCAGCTCCAAGCTTATGATTTTGGTCCAAATTTTAAAAATTATTTCTTTGTAAGATTTGTTAAACTCTGTACTGGTCTTCTCTGCTATATTTTAGTTTAGGTTAGAGATATAGCACGGAAACAGGCCCTTCGGCCCAACGAGACCGTGCCAACCAGCGATCCCCACACACTAACACTATCCTACACACACACACACGAGGGACAATTTCCAATTTTACCAAGCTAATTCACCTACAAACCTGCACATGTTTGGAGTGTGGGAGGAAATGGGAGCACCCAGAGAAAACCCACAAGGTCACGGGGAGAACGCACAAACTCCGTACAGACAGCACCCGTAGTCAGGAGCGAACCTGGGTCACTGGTGCTGTGAGGCAGCAACTCTACCACTGCGCCACCTTGCCACCCCTTAAATGTAATGCCATTCAGCATCTTATCCTTATTGCTTGTCTGATAGAATAGTTACCCGATTCGTATTACTCATGTCAATTACTTAAACAATTCAGCAATGGAATGAATTAAAGAGTTAAATTATTTTCAATCACCGATATCCTCGCCTGCCCATTTATCAGCTGAAAAATTGGAGGACCATTTCCTGCACCATGGTGGTTATGCAACTTATAAAGCAATAGATATGGCAAACTTCCTGTCAGTTGTCCATTCAGCATTGGAAGTGTTTTTCACACAGAGGGTGGTGGGTGTATGGAACAAGCTGGCAGAGGCGGTAGCTGAGGCTGGGACTATCCCATCGTTTAAGAAACAGTTGGCAGGTACATGGATAGGACGGGTTTGGAGGGTTATGGACCGAGCGCAGACAATTGGGACTAGGGTAGCTGGGACAATGTTGGCTGGTGTGGGCGAGTTGGGCTGAAGGGCCCTTTTCCACACTCCAAAGGCGTACAGGTATGTAGACTGTCCTTGGTGTGTGTAGGATAGTGTTAATGTGCGGGGATCGCTGGTCGGTGCGGACACGGTGGGCCGAAGGACCTGTTCCCATGCGGTATTTCTAAACTAAACAAAAAATGTACAATTTTGCCAAAGTAATTTCATCCACAAACCTGGCCGTCTTTGGAGTGCAGGTGGAAACCAAAGCACCCGGAGAAAATTCAGAGAACGCACAAACTCCATACAGGCAGCACCCATTGACAGGATTGAACCCGGGTCTCTGGCGCTGTCAGGCAGCAACTCTACTGCTGCGCCACCCTTTGTAGGCACAACACTGAAGGGCTGTGCAGCTAATCCTTACACCAATCAAAGCATTTTTTTTCCCCCGAAGCATCAAGCTAACAATATAATGTTAAATCATTGAATTTGATGTTAAGAGCAATCAGATCTAACGAGGAGTTGCTCACTCCGTGTACAAGTCTGACGTGTCATCAGATTTGCTCCAGGCTGCTGGGAAGATCTCAAATTGAAATCTAAAGCACAGAGCAAGTCGTAACCTGGCATTTCAATGTTTCTTCAGATAAACATTGAGCCAACAAAAGAAACAAATGTTGTCTGTGCATGCTCAACTCGTCTCCACCGGCAACTCAAATCAAACCACAATCTACTTGGAAACACTCTCCTTTTGTGCAATGCATGTTTAATTTATTGATGAACATGTCCTATTTTGTGATACAGTACATGGTATTAAGAAGAAAGAAATGCGTTCCTCAGATCAAAGACTAAAGCTTTAGCTTTAGGCACAAGGAACTGCAGGTGCTGGTTTACCAAAAAAGGCCACAAAGTGCTGGAGTAACTCAGTGGATCAGGAGCATCTCTGGAGAACATGTCCAGTTGGCGTTGCGGCCCTCTTCTTCAGACTGAATAAGGGGGACCGGAACCGAAACGTTGCCTCTTCAAGTTCTCCAGAGATGCTGCCTGACCCGTCGAGTTACTCCAGCACGTTGTGTCTTTACAGGCTCAAGTCTACATTAATTCTTGTTACATGCGCAGTAAAAAGCTTTGTTTTGCATGGTGTCTAATCAGATTCAATAATACTGTACATCGATGCAAATCAAACACAAGTATAATGATAGAGCAGAGGGGCAGATACAGAGTGCAGAATACAGTTCAGTCTCTTACTTTGCCAGAATGCGATTATTTTCCGGATCGTATCTCTGGTCGTTCTGCGGCCTACCATCGATGGAGCTGGAGGCCTCCTCGGACTGACTGTGAGCCCCACCGCGGGGCGTAGACTTAACATCAGAGTCTATCCCTTGCCTGTGGACTTTACCATCGAGAAATCGCCGTCTCGGCAGAGGCAGAGTCAGGAGCTCCAACGACGCAGAGGTTCGACCAGCCCCGACCTGGGGTCCGATCGCCGGCACGGGGGAGCCGACATCCCCCCCGATGAGGAGGGCCCAAACGCCGCCGGCTACAGGGAGTCAAGATCGTCCCGTCAACGGAGGCCTCAAGGCCCCTGATTGCGGGAGAACAAAGGAGGGAAATGATTGAACTTTTTGTCGCCTTCCATCACAGTGAGGAATGTGGAGGAGTCACTGTGGTGGATGTTTATGTTAAAAAGTATTTTGTGTGTTCCGTTACTTTTTATTTGATTGACTGACTTAGCAAATGAAATTCCTCGTATGTTGCAAAAACATACTTGGCCAGAGAGCAGTGCTGAACTACCATCTACCTCTCTGCTGCCCCACGGACTATCCTTGATCAGAGTTTACTGGCTTTACCTTGATTACAAGTTATTCCTTTATCGTGCATCTATACATCCATACACTGTGATTCAATATGACACGATGATCATCCAACTCAATCATGTTCTCTCCATATTGTCTTTAGGGGCCAGGCTGGAACTAGCACCAGCACCACTCTCTGTGTGAAAAAAGTGCTTTTACACTGTGATTGACTGTTGTAATCATGTATTGTCTTTAGGAAGGCTGGATAGCACGCAACAAATGCTTTTTACTGTACCTCGGTACACGCGACAATAAACTAAACTGATAGCTGATAACCAGGCAGCTGGCCCTGACTGTACTCATCGTGGAGAGCGGAAGATGTTGTATTATGGAAAACCACTGTCACATATTTCACAGCTTATCGAGGGCTATGATTATTTATCGTAGGGACCAGAGGGACCTCCATTCAATCCTGTAAAAAAGGCCGAGACATTTTGAAACAGGTCTAAAGTTTAAATCAGCTTGGGTATGCTGTTGTGCAGAATATAAAGTTTAGTTTAGTTCATCATCACCTGGACCGAGGTACAGTGAAAAGCTTTAGTTGCATGCTAACCAGTCAGCAGAAAGACAATACATGATTACAATCGAGCCATCCACAGATACAGCCACAAGTACAGAAACATGATGAAGGGAATAACGCTCAGTTTAGAGATACAGCATGGAATCAGGCCCTTCAGCCCACCGAGTCTACGCCGACCAGTGATCACCTGTTCATACTAGTTCTATGTTACCCCACATTCTTAAGCCCCTGTCCCACTAGGAAACCTGAACGGAAACCTCTGGAGACTTTGTGGCCCACGCAAGGTTTCCGTGCGGTTCCCATTGGTTGCTGGAGGTTTTTGTCAGTCTCTCTAATGGTCGAAAGTGGTTTCCACTTCTTCTATGTTCCGCCGATTATTTCAAAAAATTACCGGTTTTTAAAACGGCAACCTATTTTTTGTTGCGGCCGGTTTAGATTTTTTTGAAATATTGGCCGGAACATAGAAGAAGCGGAAACCACTTTCGACCATTAGGGAGACTGACAAAAACCTCCGGGAACCGCACAGAAACCTTGGGTGAGGCGCAAACATAGAAACATAGAAATTAGGTGCAGGAGTAGGCCATTCGGCCCTTCGAGCCTGCACCACCATTTAATATGATCATGGCTGATCATCCAACTCAGTATCCCGTACCTGCCTTCTCTCCATACCCTCTGATCCCCTTGGCCACAAGGGCCACATCTAACTCCCTCTTAAATATAGCCAATGAACTGGCCTCAACTACCCTCTGTGGCAGAGAATTCCAGAGATTCACCACTCTCCGTGTGAAAAAAGTTCTCCTCATCTCGGTTTTAAAGGATTTCCCCCTTATCCTTAAGCTGTGACCCCTTGTCCTGGACTTCCCCAACATCGGGAACAATCTTCCTGCATCTAGCCTGTCCAACCCCAAAGTCTCCAGAGGTTTCCTAAGTGGGACAGGGGCATTACTCTCTGCACTCGAGGGGCAATTTACAGAGGCCAATTAACCTACACATCAGTGAGTCAGCAATGAAAACATTATTCTGCAAACCCAGCAGTGTCAAAGCTGCCATTAGGCTTGTAGAGGGGACAACTACCTTACTTTAGGCAGGTCTGAGAGTATCAAGTCAGATATTCGTGGGTAAGTTAATGAGTTGGTAATGTCCAGATAATTAGTGTGCAAGAAGGAACTGCAGATGCTGGTTTACACCGAAGATAGACACAACATGCTGGAGTAACTCAGCGGGGCAGGCAGTATCTCTGGAGACAAGGAATGGGTGACATTCAGGTCTGAAGAAGGGTCTCGGCCCTGGCGAAAAACGCCACCCATTCCTTCTCTCCAGAGCCACCCATTCACATTGTTGCTATGCTATCTCACTTTTGTATCCAGTCCTTACACATCAGGGGCAATTTACAGAGAACCATTAAGCTACGAACCCGCACGGCCTTGGAATGTACGAGGAAACCATGGTGTCACTGGGAGAACGTGCAAACTCCACACAGACAGCGCTAGAGGTCAGGATCAAACATGGGGTCTCTGGTGCTGTGAGGCAGCAGCTCTACCAGCTGGGCTAATATGCCATCATAATAAATCAAATTCAGAATTAATTACTGACATCAGTAATGGTTTCCATCAAACTACTAAATCTTTAGAAAAAATACGTCTGGTTACTAACACCATCACGGGGAGAAAATCGGTTATTCCTTCTTGTTCTGGTCCATTTGTGACTCTACACCTAGTAAGTAATAGCTCAGAAAGTTATGGCAATTAAAAAGTGGTCTTGACTGCAATGTGTAGGAAGGAACTGCAGATGCTGGTTTAAACTGAAGAAACTGAACAAAATACTGGAGTAATTCAGCGGGACAGGCAGCATCTCTGGAGAGAAGGAATGGGTGATGTTTCGGGTCGAGACCCTTCTTCAGACTGAGAAGGATCTTGACCCGAAACTCCAGACTGAGAAGAGCCTTGATCTGAAACATCACCCATCCCTTCTCTCCAGAGATGCTGCCTGTCCCGCTGAGTTAATGGCCTGTCCCACTTTCACGACCTCTGCCGAGGTTGTCCTCGACTCGTACTCGCAGCATGGTCGTCACGAGGTCGTAGCAGGCCGTGACGCTAGTCGGAGGCACTCGTGGCATCAAGTAGGTCGGGAAGTTTTTTCTAACACGTTGAAAAATGTCCACGAGTAAAAAAGGTTGTGAATTAGGTTGTGAAAGTGGGGCAGGCCCTTTACTCCAGCATTTTGTATCTATCTTCGGTCTTGACTGTTATGTTCTCGCCACATGAATGAATTAAAAGTAGTTTCAGACCGGTAAAGACAGTTTTTTTATTTGCTTGGGAATTAGGGCTTTTTTAACCATCCAGTAATTTCACTGTCATAGATACTGAAACTATCTTTCCATTTTCGTTTAGTTTAGTTTATTGTCACATGTACCGAGTCACAGTGAAAAGCTTTCATTGCGTGCTATCCAGTCACCGGAAAGGCAATGCAGGTTATTCAATAAATAACCAAATTCATTTAACTTCCCACTGTGGTGGGATTTAAATAATACTTCAGATGTCTAGAGTTTTAACCACTCTACTAGTGTTCCCAGTTGAACATCAACACTAAGTAAAAAGACAGCAAGTGCCGGAGAAACTCAGTGGGTCTAGTGGCACCTCTGGAGAACATGGAGAAGTGATGTTCGCGTGTTCTCCAGAGATGCTGCCTGACCCACTGAGTTTCTCCGCCACTTTTTTTTGCAACCAAGCATCTGCAGTTCCTTGTATCTCCATCAACACTTAGTGTTATTTAACCTCATTTGGGAGGAAGAGTTGAGTTTAGAGAGACAGTGTGGTCCAATGAGTCAATGCCAACTAACGACCAACCCTGTACCCTTGTCCCGGTCCCCAAAACAACAAGGATTACTTGTCTTAATGACTCCAGGCCTGTCGCACTGATCTCTGTAGTCATGAAGACCCTTGTAAGACTTGGAAGTCTGAAGAAGGGTTTCGGCCCGAAACGTTGCCCATTTCCTTCGCTCCATAGATGCTGCTGCACCCGCTGAGTTTCTTCAGCATTTTTGTGTACCTTTGTTAGACTTGTGCTGGCCAGGCTGAAAAATATCACAAACCCCCTGCTGGACCCTCTGCAGTTTGCATACCGGGCCAATAGATCAGTGGATGACGCTGTCAACCTGGGCCTGCAGTTCATCCTCCAGCACCTAGACCGCCAGGGGACCTATGCAAAGTGGATTGTGGATTTTAGCTCTGCATTCAACACCATTGTGCCAGAGCTACTACACTCCAAACTCTCCAAGTTGACTGTGCCTGAACCCCTCTGTCGGTGGATCACCAGCTTCCTGACAGACAGGAAGCAGCATGGGAGACTGGGAAAGCACATCTCGGACCCGCAAATGCTCAGCATAGGAGCACCGCAAGGCTGTGTACTCTCTCTTCTCCTCTACACCAATGACTGCACCTGCACAGACACCTCTGTCAAGCTTCTCAAGTTTGCGGACGACACAACCCTGATTGGACTGATCCAGGATGGGGAGGAATCTGCCTACAGACTGGAAGTGTCACAGCTGACGTCCAGGTGCCGTTGTAACAACCTGGAGCTCAATGCTCTTAAAACAGTGGAATTTATTGTAGACTTTAGGAGAGCTCCCCCTCCCCTCACCCCACTCACCATCAACAACACCGCAGTCACATCTGTGGAGTCTTGGAACCATCATCTCCAAGGGCCTTAAATGGGGGGCTACCATCGACTCAAAAGTCAAAAAGGCACAACAGAGGATGTGCTTCCTACAGCAGCTGAGGAAGCACAATCTGCCAGACAATGATGGTCCAATTCTATACGGCCATCGTAGAGTCTGTTCTCACCTTCTCCATCATGGTCTGGTTTGGCTCAGCCACCGAGCCCGACACCTGGAGGCTGCAGCGAATCGTCCGATCAGCTGAGAAGGTTGTTGGCTGCAACCTTCCCTCCATTGTCGAACTGTACACTGCAAGGGCCAGGAAGCGAGCGGGCAAGATCATCTCTGACCCCTCTCACCCTGGCCACAAACTCTTTGAATCACTTCCCTCTAGAAGGCGACTACGGACTGTCAAAGCTGCCACAGCCAGACATAAAAACAGCTTTTTTCCACTCGACTCAATAACCAAAAATATGTAGCCTCCTTTTGCCCTGGTATTTTATTTCATTCACAGGTTTAAACTATAATGTTTTATTCTTAATTGTTTACTGTATGTCGTGTTGTTACGTGCGAGTGGAGCACCAAGGCAAATTCCTTGTACGTGTACATACTTGTCCAATAAACTTATTCATTCATTCATTCACTCACTCATTCATTAGTTCTACCCCACACACTAGGGACAATTTACAGAAGCCAATGAATCTACAAACCTGCATGCCTTTGGAATTTGGGTGGAAATTGAAGCAACCGGAGGAAACCCAGGCAGTCACAGGGAGAACATACAAACTCCATACAGACAGCACCCATAGTCAGGATCGAACCCGGGTCTCTGGCACTGTTAAGGTCCTGTCCCACCAGCATGCGACTCCATACGGCAAGCGTGACCTAACGTGGTCGCTTGAGACGTAAGGTATCGTGGGGCCGGTCCCACTTCGATTGCCAGAGCCGTATGGAGTTGTGCGGAGCTGGTCCCGACATCGCGCGGGGCTCCGATAAACTGACCGTGTTCAAAAATTCCGCGCGGCAATGGCCTGCCGGGCCGCAGCGTCTTGACGACGTACGTCACGCGCGAACTTCCCGCGGACTTCGCTCGAACTTTACGTCACTCACTCGACCTCCGCGCGGACCCCACTTCCGGTTTGGTCGCGCTTGCCGCATGCTCGTGGGACAGGCCCTCTAGGCAGCAACTCTACAACACAGGTAGGCTGCGCCACTGCCTACCTGTGGGCAAAAGGGCAGCACAGTGGTGCAGCAGTAGAGTTGCTGTCTTACAGTGCCAGATATCCACTCTCTGTAAATTGTCCCCAGTATGTGGGATAGAACTAGCGTGTGGGTGGTCATGGTCAGTATGGACTCGGCGGGCCAAAGGGCCAGTCTCCACGCTGTATCTCTAAAACTCTACACAATGGAAATTTACCGCAAACAGCGCAGTTTCATACTCCTCCAGACCCGATTTCAACCAAGATAAGAGTGACTGTTCTTGAAATCAAGAAGTGCTGATACAGATCAAGTCGTTAAGAATCCAGGACCAATCTCTCCAAAGGCCAGAGTACCCTGACCAGGGACTAGCTTCCTGGAGTTTACAGTTTAGAGATACAGCGCGGAAACAGGCCCTTCGGCCCACCGAGTCCACGCTGACTAGCCGTCAGCCCATACACGAACTACACGCACTATGGACAATTTATTTCGCAACTTACTGAAGCCAATTAGCTTACAAACTGGTACGTCTTTGGAGTGTGGGAGGAAACCAGAGAAGGGTTTCCAGCCGAAAAGTTGCCTATTTCCTTCGCTCCATAGATGCTGCCTCACCCGCTGAGTTGCTCCAGCATTTTTGCCTACCTTCCGTATACCTGTCCAAATGTCATTGTTGTTATTGCAACTGCCCCAATCACTTCATTTATTTTACGATAGACTTTAGAGGTATAGCATGGAAACAGGCCCTTCGGCCCCAATCACTTCATTTATTTTACCGTAGACTTTAGAGATATAGCATGGAAACAGGCCTTTCGGCCCGTCGAGTCCACACCGACCAATGATCACTAGCACTGTCCGACAAACTAGGGACAAATCTCAATTTTAATGAAGCCAATCAACCTACAAACCTGTACGTCTTTGGAAACCAGAGCACCCGGTAACAGGGAGAACGTACAGACAGCACCCGTAGCCAGGATCGAACCCGGGTCTCTTGCGCTGTAAGGTAGCAACTCTACTGCTGCGCCTCGGTCCCTCATCTGGCAGCTCATTCTATATATGTACCACCCTCCAGGTGAAAAAGGTGCCCTTCAAGTTCCGATCAAATCTTTCCCTGTTCAATTTGAACTTACACTCTCAAGTTCTTGATTCCCCGTACCTGAAAAAAAAAAACTGTGTACATTCATCCTATCTATGCCATTCATAATTTCATACAACTCTAGAAGATTACATCTCATCTCAGTCTCCAAGGAATAAACTGCTAGCCTGCCAAATCTCTCCCTATTACCCAATCCTTCAAATACTGGCAAAATTCTTGCAAATCTTTTCTGGTCCAACTTAATGGCATCTTTCTTATGGCAGGCTGACCAAAACCCAACATTATACTCCAAGCGTGCTCTAATCAACATCTTGTACAACTTGTATAACATGCCAACTTCCATACTCAGTGCCCTGCCTGATGAAGGCCAATGTGCCAAAAGCCTTCTTCATCATCCTGTCTAAATTCATAAATTCGAGGAGCAGAATTAGGCCATTCGGCCCATCTAGTCTACTCCGCCATTTAATCATGGCTGATCAATCTTTCCTGCTCAACCCCATTCTCAAGCCTTCTACCCATATCCCCTGACATACCCTCTTCAACCCTCACCCTGAACACCGGCGTTCCTCAGGGCTGTGTGCTGAGCCCCCTCCTCTACTCCCTCTTCACCTATGACTGCACACCTGTACATGGTACTAACACCATCATCAAGTATGCAGATGATACAACGGTGATTGGCCTCATCAGCAACAACGATGAGCTGGCCTACAGGGAGGAGGTCCAGCACTTAGCAGCATGGTGCGCTGACAACAACCTGGCCCTTAACTCCAAGAAGACCAAGGAGCTCATTGTAGACTTCAGGAAGTCCAGAGGCGGCACGCACACCCCCATCCACATTAACGGGACGGAGGTGGAACGTGTTTCTAGCTTCAGGTTCCTGGGAGTCAACATCTCCGATGACCTCTCTTGGACCCACAATACCTCTACTCTGATCAAGAAGGCTCATCAGCGTCTCTTCTTCCTGAGGGGACTGAAGAAGGTCCATCTGTCTCCTCAGATCCTGGTGAACTTCTACCGCTGCACCATCAAGAGCATCCTTACCAACTGCATCACAGTATGGTATGGCAACTGCTCTGTCTCCGACCGGAAGGCATTGCAGAGGGTGGTGAAAATTGCCCAACGCATCACCAGTTCCTCGCTCCCCTCCATTGAGTCTGTCCAAAGCAAGCGCTGTCTGTGGAGGGCGCTCAGCATCGCCAAGGACTGCTCTCACCCCAACCATGGACTGTTTACCCTCCTACCATCCGGGAGGCACTACAGGTCTCTCCGTTGCCGAACCAGCAGGTTGAGGAACAGCTTCTTTCCGGCGACTGTCACTCTACTCAACAACGTACCTCAGTGACTGCCAATCACCACCCCCCCCCCCCGGACACTTATTATTATTTATTCAAATCGTTTGCTATGTCGCTCTTCCAGGGAGATGCTAAATGCATTTCGTTGTCTCTCTACTGTACACCGACAATGACAATTAAAATTGAATCTGAATCTGACACAGGTAGGCAACTTTTTGGGTCGAAGCCCTTCTCTGGTTTCCTCCCACACTCCTAAGATGTACAAGTTTGTAAATTAATTGGCTTCAGTAAGTTGTAAAATAAAGGCCAGTTCATTGGCTATATTTAAGAGGGAGTTAGATGTGGCCCTTGTGGCTAAAGGGATCAGGGGGTATGGAGAGAAGGCAGGTACAGGATAGTGAGTTGGATGATCAGCCATGATCATATTGAATGGCCTACTCCTGCACCTATTTTCTATGTTTCTATGACATCCTCACTAATCAAATGTGGTCTACCACCACTTTCAGTGTCTTAATAAATATTGCTGAAATTAAGTAGGTAACGGATTTCCTCATTACCAAACTCATGATATAACTGACCTGGAAGCTTTCAATGCTCGTAAGAATGCACAAGAACTAAAAGTAATTCCATTCAATAGAAATGAAACCCTCCGCATTTCTTCCAACTTTCTAGCAGCCTCTTGGATAAACTAGTCTGGAAGGGTAGTTCATATGGAATCAAAGGTGTCTAGCTAATTGGATAGAAAGTTGTGTAGGAAGGAACTCCAAATGCTGGTTTATAATGAGGGTAGACACAAATCTGTGTTTGGAGTACTGTGAGCAAATATGGGCCCCCATATCTGAAGAAGTATGTGCTAGCTTTGGTGAGGTTTCCAAATGAGGTTTACAAGAATGATTCCAGGAATGAGTGGGTGAGCATATGATGAGCGTTTGACAGTACTGGGACTCCACTCGCTGAAGTTTCGAAAGTTGAGGGGGGGGGACCTCATTGAAACTTATAGAATAATGAGAGGCATAGATAGAGTGGATGTGGAAAGGATATTTCCACTGGTGGGAGAGTCTAGGACCAGAGGTCATAGCCTCAGAATTAAAGAGCGCTCTTTTAGAAAGGAGGTGAGGAGGAACTTCTTTAGCCAGAGGGCAATTACTGTGGAATTCATTGCCCCACAGAGGGCTGTGGAGGCCAAGTCAGTGAATATTTTTAAGAGCGAGATAGACAAATTCTTGATTAGAACGGGTGTCAAGGGTTATGAGGAGAAGGCAGGAAAATGGGATTAGGAGGCAGAGATCAGCCATGATTGAATGGCAGTGTAGAATCGATGAGCTTAATTCTACTCTTATAACTTATGAAAACGCTGGAGTAACTCAGTGGGACAGGCAGCATCTCTGGAGAGAAGGAATGGGTGACTTTGGTTTGTCAAACCAGGGCAAGAGTTAAACATTAAAGGTAGAGCCCTGGAGAGTAAGGAACAGCAGGGAGATCTAGGAATACAAGGGGCATGTTTCTCTAAAAAGATCGAGTCAGGTTGTGGAGAATGTGTTTGGCACGCTTACCTGCATTGGAAAGGGTATCAAATACAAAAAAACTAGACGGCATAATGCAGCTGTACGTGTTCAGAAGTGATAAGAGCAGAATGCCATTCGGCCCATCAAGTCAACTCCACCAATCAATCATGGCTGATCTATCTTTCCCTCTCAACCTCATTCTCCAGCCTTCTCCCCATAACCCCTGACACCCGTTCTAATCAAGACTATCAATCATTGCCTTAAATATATCCATTGGCCTCCATAGGTTGCTGTGGCAATGAATTCCACAGATTCACAACCCTCTGACTAAAGAAATTCCTCCTTGTCTCCTTACTAAAGGTACGTCCTTCTATTCTGTGGCTGTGGCCTCGGGTTCTAGACTCTCCCACGTCCACTCTATCCAGGCATTCCACTTGTTGTTGGTGAGCCCACATGTGGAGCACTTTGTGCTGTTGTGGGCACAGCTATAGAAAGGATGTCATTGAGTTGGAAAGGCTGCAAAGGGGATTGACCAGGATGTTACCTGGGCTTGTAGAGTCGAGATAAAGGCTGGAACGCCTGGCACTATTTTTCTCCATGTGTACGATGCTGAGGATGACCTTATTGATATGTACAAGATAACGAGGGCCATGGATAAAGTGAATAGAATAGAATAGTTTCTTTATTGTCATTGTAACATGGACCATGTACAACGAAATTTAAAATGTCAGCCAGTCAGTACAGCATTCAAACATTTCTAAAGCTAACGATACATACACGGTAAAATAATAAAGATAAACAACTAAATAAATATCACGGACAAAGCACGCATACACACCCAACCCTCCATCCTTCTGTCGATTTCACAGTTACCACAGTCCCTTAGTCTGTATCGCCCCTGCGTTCCTTGGCAGCTACATTTAGTGCTTTTATAGCAGTGGGGTAAAAACTGTTTGTCTATTTGTCCTTGTCCTTGTAGATCTGTACCGTCTGCCTGACGGCAACAGTTCAAACAGGGAGTGTCCGGGGTGGGAAATGTCCTTTATGATATCCTGCTTACATTATTTTGCCCAAACTAAAACTAGAGGGCACAGGCTTAAGAGGAGAGGGGAGAAATTTAGTAAGGACCTGAAAGGCAATTTTTTCACTGAGTGGGTAGTCCGTTTCTCAAATGAACAGCCAGAGGGAGTTAGAAAAGTGGATATAATGACCACTTTTAAAAGGACATATGGACACATATTTGGTTGGGAAAGGTTTTGATGGCTAAGGGTTCAATGTAGGCAAATGGGATTAGCCCAGTATACCAACTTGGTCAGCATGGACAAGGTGATAAGACATAAGGTCACAACTGAAAGAAGCAGATGTGATCCGTCAAAACTATTCTGCCATTGAATTATGGCTGATCTATCTATCCTTCCTAACCCCATTCTCCTGCCTTCTTCCCATAACTACCGACACCATTAGGTGGGCTGAAGGGCCCTTTACATGCTGTACAGCTCCACTCATTTGACAAGTACAATACATATCAATGAAATACACATAGGAAGAACTCGGGCTGATTCCAGAATTGCCTCTAGCACACAAAGCCTATTATAAAAGTTGGGCACTGCGTTTCAAAACTTCAGACCAATAAAATTAAATTTATAGCGATTTCTTACTGTGCACTGCATTAGTAAATAACAAACAGATTTGTACATATTCACAAACATCCCAGTAGGATCACATTGTCTCCCTTCGATAATCTGTTTTTGATTCTGTAATCACTTCAGTAAGATCTGTTCGACTGCTACATTATAGATGGCAGCTTTTCAATAAATGTATCAATCAATGTATATCGAAATGTGGAAGCAACAACCGATCATAAACCCTGAATCAGCAAAATATTGTGGGCACTAGCTACTTGGTAGGAAAGAACTGCAGATGCTGGTTTAAATTTAAGATAGACACAAAATGCTGGAGTAACACAGCGGGACAGGCAGGCATTGGACAGGCTGGGTCTTTATTCCCTGAAACAAAGGCCAAGGGTGACCATACAAAGGTATATTACGGAGAATTGCCATGTCCTTTTCCCCAGGGTAGAGGGGTCTAAGATTCGAGGGCACAGGTTGAAAGTGAGAGGGGAATGATTTAAAGGGGGCAATCTATCTGAGGGGCAATGTTCCCATCCAGAACATGAAATAGGCTGCTGGAGGAAGAGGTAGGGGTGGATACAATTACAACATTTAATAGACGCTTGGTCAGGTACATGGATAGGGAAGATTTGTTCATATGTTCTAGCAGCAGAATTAGGCCATTCGGCCAATCAAGTCTACTCCCCCATTCAATCATGGCTGATTTATCTTTCCTTCTCAACCCCATTCGCCTGCCTTCTCCCCATATTCCCCGACACCCGGACTAATCAGGAATCGGTCAATCTCCACCTTAAATATATCCACTGACTTGGCCTCCACAGCCGTCGGTGGCAATGAATTCCACAGATTCACCGCCCCTCCGACTAAAGAAATTCCTCCTCATCTCCTTTCCAATCCTTTCATTCGGAGGGATTTTATTTGGAGGGATATGGCCCATGAAACTGGAAAGACCAGCTTGGTTCAGCAACTTGCTCAGCATGGATGAGCTGGGCCGAAAGGACTTTTTTTCCTGCTGCATGACTCTTTGACCATGGCTATGATCACTTAGTTGCAGGCTTGGATAGAGTGGATGTGGAGAGGATGTTTCCACTAGTGGGAGAGTCCAGGCCAAAAGGCCACAGCCTCAGAATTAAAGGACGTTCCTTTAGGAAGGAGATGATGAGGAATTTATTTAATCAGAGGGTGGTGAATCTGTGGAATTCATTGTCACAAAAGGCTGTGGAGGCCAAGACAACGGATAGTTTTGTGCCAGGGGTTATGGTGAGAAGGCAGGAAAATGGGGTTAAGGGGGAGAGATAGACCAGCCATGATTGAATGGCGGAGTAGACTTGATGGGCCGAATGGCCAAATTCTGCTCCTATCGCTTATGATCATGAATATTAAATAATCTAGGGACTAAGAGCTAGTGGAAAATGCTCAAATAACTTCCATTCAATGTGTTTAAGAAGGAACTGCAGATGCTGGAAAATTGAAGGTACACAAAAATGCTGGAGAAACTCAACGGGCGCAGCAGCATCTATGGAGCGAAGGAAATAGGCAACGTTTCGGGCCGAAACGTTGCCTATTTCCTTCGCTCCATAGATGCTGCTGCGCCCGCTGAGTTTCTCCAGCATTTTTGTGTACCTTCGAACTTCCATTCAATGACTGCACGGCACAGATATTATCACAACTTTCATCGAATTTCAAGAATGGGGGAGATGCCCGTGTGTGCCACTCGGAAATGGTCTTTATTTTCCAACCCAGTCGTGTTTCAGTCTGGTCTCGGCAATTGGTCGATGATCCGCAGTTACCTCCTTGCCACAGAATTAATTCCTATCAATGGATCAAAGATTAACCTGCAGGGAAACCCCAAGTCCAACAACAACAGATGGCAGATCTTTGATCTCCCTCTTCCTTATCTCGGGCTGGATTCTTCAACTTCTCCTCTCCCCACACACACACACAAAAAGACCCTTTGATGTTACCAGCCGGTCTGTAATCAAATTAACCCTTTAAGTGGCCCTTTGGTCGTGGGTATCCTGAGGATAGGCAAGCTGAAGGCAAGATATATACGGAACTGAAAAGCTGGAGTAATTCAGCGGGTCAGGCAGCATTTCTGGAGATTACACAAAAAAGCTGGAGAAACTCAGCGGGTGCAGCAGCATCTATGGAGCGAAGGAAATAGGCAACGTTTCGGGCCGAAACCCTTCTTCATCACCAACCAGCATTTCTGGAGATATCTTCAAACCCCTGTCCCACGGTACGAGTTCATTCCAAGAGTTCTCCCGAGTTTCCCCTATTTCCAACTTGGAGATTTACGGTAATGGCCACTCGTCGGTACCCGGGGCTCTCGTGGACATTTTTATACACGTTGAAAAATCTTCACGAGTCTTCCCGTGCTTACCAGCCGTTAGCGAGTATTCCCGAGTACCTGCCGTTAGCGCTGAGAGACGTCCCCGAGCTCCGACGTACCCGCTACGTTCATTCTCCGTGCTTACGAGTTTGATTTTTTTTTTAAACTCGGGAGAGCTCTTGGAATGAACTCGTACCGTGGGACAGGGCTATCAGACTAAAGAAGGGTCTCGACCCCGAATGCTGGAGTAACTGCGGCATCATCCCTGGATAGCAGCAATGGGTGACGTTTCGGGTCGAGTTCCTTCTTTCACATTTGGTCTTGGGCATTCTTATTTTTTTTTCAGTTTCTTCCCAGCAATTATCAGGCATCTGCCCCGTCCCATCACCAACCAGAGGACATAGGTTCTAGGTGAGGGGGTAAAGATTTAATAGGGACCTGAGGGGTAACTTTTTCCACACAAAGGGTGGTGGGTGTATGGAACAAGCTGCCAGAGGAGGTAGTTCAGGCAGGTACCATTTCAATGTTTAAGAAACAATTGGACAGGTTTTTAGAGGGATGTGGGCCAAACGCAGGCAGGTGGGACTAGTGTAGATGGGACATGTTGGCCAGTCTGGGCAAGTTGGGCTGAAGGGCCTGTTTCCACACCATACGACTCTAGACCCCTGACCTACCAACCACCACATTGGAGACCCTCGCACTATCTTTGATCGGATTTTACCTTGCACTAAGCACTATTCCCTTTATCCTGTATCTGTACACTGTGGACAGCTTGATTATAAACATGTATTGTCTTTCCGCTGACTGGTTAGCAGGCAACAAAAAGCTTTTTACCGTGACAATAAAGTAAACTAAACCGAACTGAAAAAGCTGGAGTAACTCAGCGGGTCAGGCAGCATTTCTGGAGATATCTTCAGACTGGATGAAGGAGGGTCTCGACCCTGAAACGTCACCCATTCCTTCTCTCCAGAGATGCTGCCTGACCCGCTGAGTTACTCCAGCATTTTGTGCCTGGACTTCGGGTTAAAACCAGCACCTGCAGTTCCTTCCTACACAAGCTTTTCACTGAGCACATGACAATAGATTAAACCAAACGCAGTATCGATGCTTCACGTTAAACGACCGGCTTCAATAGACGGGAGAGAATTGATGACAACCTCCACACTCAAAGCACCTCGCCCCCTTTTATTAAAAAAAAAACAAGACTACTTTATAGGCAAAGTAGTCTTGTCCCAAGTATTGTCCCATAATCAACAACCCCCCACCCCATATAACCCCAACTCCCAAACAAGTTGCAACTCTCATTGAAACCAAGATATTCATTCAACCAGATGTCAGGAAAAAACTCCTTGTTGAACGATCGCTTACAATCTTTGCACTGATTCGCTCCAGAACGATTCGTGGCAGGAAAAAGAGAGCAGATCGAAACATTTTTTCCCTCCCAATGAATGTGGAAATCTCCCCATGCAGATTAAATGAAAGCCCCCTCTCCCATTGTTGGCCCCCAGAAGCGCTCGGACCCCGTCTCTACCTCCCTCCCCTCGCTCCCGAGAGAAACCCCGGGGACATGGAGCTCAGCTCCCACTACCCTCCCTCCCTTCTGCTCTCCTCTCTCCAGTCCTCCCCTCTTCACTCCTCTCTTCTCTTCTCTCTTCACTCCCCTCCCCCCCATCCACTCTCCCCTGTCCTCTCCACTCTCCTCTCCCCTCCACTCTCTTCGCCTCTCCTTTCTCCATTCCCCTCTCCTCTCCCCCTGTCCTATTCCCCCCCCCCCCCCGGTCCTCTCCCCTCCCCTGTCCTCCCCTCCCTTCTCTCTGCTCTTCTCTCTCTTCACTCCCCCCCATCCTCCTCTCCCCTGTCCTCTCCACTCTCCTCTCCCCACTCCCCTCCACTCTCTTCGCCTCTCCATTCCCCTCTCCTCTCCTCCCCCCTGTCCTCTCCCCCCCCTGTCCTCTCTCCTGTCCTCCCCTCTTCACTCCTCTCCTCCCCTTCTCTCTTCACTCCCCACCCCCCCATCCTCTCCCCTCCACTCTTCTCTCCCCTGTCCTCTCCACTCTCCTCTCCCCACTCCCCGCCACTCTCCTCGCCTCTCCTTTCTCCATTCCCCTCTCCTCTCCCCTCCCCCCTGCCCTCTCCCCATTCATTCTCCCGGTGGGCAGAAGGCAGCTTATCCCCGGCTCCTGCACAATCGCTGTCTCCCCCCTCCTCCAAGCCCCTACCCGGGGAAACGCTGGCTGGAAACTTTCACCCCTAGCGCCTTCCCGTGACTATGGAGGATGTTAATCCACCTCCACGTTCTCCCCTCTACAGCTTCTCTCCCACCCCCTCCCCCCCCCCCTCTGTCTGTCTCTGTGGGAAGTTTCAACCCCAGGGCTGAAATTACTGTTGCTACAGCTCAGCGTTTGTCTGACAGCAGGAACTCGACCAGCGAATTCCTGACACTGAGCGTCCCAGCCGCAGCGCTGCCGCTTTTCCCACACTTCCGAGCTCAAAGAAATCTCCCCGTCTCGGTATCCAGTTGCAAAAGCTCGCCTACCTTTTGCCCCGCGGGGTAGGGGGGGTAAGGAGGTCTCTTCCAGCTGATCCCAGATTCGATGCTCCTCTCCTCTCCTCTCCTGCCTCGCTGCTCCAAGCGCTTGAATGAGCAGTTTTTTTTTCGCCACTGAACAGACCGCCCCCTTCTTTCCCACCTCCTTTCTTTCTTTACACTCTCTCCCCTCGCCTCTCAAACACATGCAGGCTGAACTGAAATCCAATGAAGTCATTGCTCCGCCTCTCCCCCCTCCCCCTCCCTCCCGGGACGCGGGGAGTTCCCGATGAGGCTGGTCTACAACAAAACTCAACTGGGAGTAAGATCAACAATCAACAGTGAAGAGCGGGTTGTTTTCTCTGGGAGAGACCGAGGGGAGACCTGATGGAAGTATACTCAATTATGAGAGGCTAGACAGAATCTTTTTTTTCTCCGGGGTAGAAATGCCAAAGACCAGAGGGCACGACCACAGAAAGCTCTGTTTAGTTTAGTTTAGAGATACTTTAAAATGAAATTTCAAAATATACTTTATTCGAGAGATAAATATATCCAATCCATAGTTTAGAGATACAGGGCGGAAACAGGCCCTTCAGCCCACCCAGTCTGCTATGACCACAGTGATTCCCGCACACTAACACTATCCTGCACACAATCATAGAAACATAGAAAATAGGTACAGGAGGAGGCCATTCGGCCCGTCGAGCCAGCACCGCCATTGTGATCATGGCTGATCACCCCTATCAATAACCCGTGCCTGCCTTCTCCCCATATCCCTTGACTCCACTAGCCCCTAGAGCTCTATCTAACTCGCTCTTAAATTTATCCAGTGACTTGACCTCCACTGCCCTCTGTGGCAGGGAATTCCATAAATTCACAACTCTCTGGGTGAAATCGTTTTTTCTCACTTCAGTCTTAAATTCTAAGAATCGTGACCATTTACCATTTTACCAAGACAATTATTAACCAACAAACCTGTAGGTCGTTGGGATGTGGGGGGGGGGGGGGGGGGGGGGGGGGGGGTTGTGGGGGAGACAACCGGAGCCCACGCAGGTCACGGAAGCACCCCATGATCGAACAACACAGGGCTGTGGCTCCGTCTGATGTCAGAAGTCTGATTCCATTTATGAGATACATGGGAGCATAGAACAGGAACAGGCCCTTCGGCCCACACTATCTGTGCTGAACATGATGCTAAAATAAACTGATCTCATCTGCCACCACATAGATAGAGTGGACGTGGAGAAGATGTTTCCACTAGTGGGAGAGTCTAGGACCAGAGGGCACAGCCTCAGAATAAAAGGACGTACCCGAGGAGGAATTGTTTTAGCCAGAGGGTGGTGAATCTGTGTAATTCATTGTCAATGGATACTTTTAAAGTAGAGATTGTGTAACGGGTATAGCTTGGACCCAATAGCAGCACAGAATCAGGCAGGTACAATTGGTCATGAACTTTATTACAATACTGTAGCACAGAGTAGTAACACAGGAATGGGTACACCGTACTCACACAGAGGCTCAGGATTGAGCGAGGGTTCCGAAGAGGGGCAGGCAGGAGACGTAGTCGGGGTAGCGGAAGGTCCGGTAACCAGGAGGTCCAACACACGATGCAAACAAACCAGCGAGGGACAGACGAAAGGAGAGTCGAAGCCAGGCAGGAAGTCGAGGAGCTGTTGCAGGGATACACCAAACAGCCCAGGAGAGAGGCAGACAGAAACCAGGAGGTACGGGATGAAGGCCGTGGTTGGGGACAGAAGGCTGAGGTGATATCCGGGAAGACGACAGGACGGAATGGTCAGGGGCAGGCAGGTTCAAATCCATGTAGTCAGTCGGGAAATCACTGGAGAGTCTTGCATGAATGCTTAGAACAATCTGGCACTGTGTGAACGGTGAGGAGAGTATATACCGGGTTAATTGGTGATCAGAGGCAACTGAGTGCAACAGGTGAGGAGAGTTGGGCTGACGAGAGGGGAGTGGCAGGCAGGCAGGTGAGGAGAAGGAGGGACCGGTGGAAAAGTACTGGGAGGTGAAGTGGATGAGAATGAGGAGAGGGCAGACTGTGACAGATTGATAGGTTCTTGATTAGCAAAGGGCATCAAAGTTAATGCAGAGAATGCTGAAAGGGAAAAATAGTTTAGTCTAGTTTATTGTCACGTGTACCAAGGAACACTGAAAAGCTTTTGTTGCGTGCTAACCAGTCAGCGGAAAGACAATACATGATTACTATTCCAGCCATTCAGTGTACATATACATATATCAGACATGATTGAATGGCGGAGTAGACTCGATTGGCAGAATGGCCTACTATTTTTATGATCTTCTGAACCATTCCCTGCTAACTAAAAGCATCTTAAATGCCACTATCATAACTGCCTCCCCTCACTTCATGTGTAGGAAAGAACTGCAGATTCTGAAGAACCCTTCAGTCTGAAGAAGGGTCTCGACCCGAAACGTCACCCATTCCTTCTCTTCAGAGATGCTGCCTGAGTTACCCCAGCATTTTAACCAGGTTAATTCCTGGGATGGCGGGACTGTCATATGTTGATAGAATGGAGCGGCTGGGGCTGGAATTTAGAAGGATGAGAGGGAATGTTATTGAAACATATAAGATTATTCAGGGTTTGGACACGCTAGAGGCAGGAAACATGTTCCCGATGTTGGGGGAGTCCAGAACCAGGGGCCACAGTTTAAGAATAAGGGGTAAGCCATTTAGAATGGGGATGAGGAAAAACTTTTTCACACATAAGAGAGTTGTAAGGCTGTGGAATTCTCTGCCTCAGAAGGCGGTGGAGGCCAGTTCTCTGGATGCTTTCAAGAGAGAGTTAGATGGAGCTCTTATAGATAGCGGAGTCAGGGGATATGGGGAGAAGGCAGGAACGGGGTACTGATTGGGGATGATCAGCCACGATCACATTGAATGGCGGCGCTGGCTCGAAGGGCTGAATGGCCTCTTGCACCCATTGTCTATTGTCATTTTGTGTCACCCCTCACATCATCTTCTAGGCACCCACCACACTCTCTGTATTGAATTCACGGCCCTGTATAAGCTGCATTAAATAGGAATTTTGTTGTTCCATTGTCAGTGCATGGGACAATTAAACACACTTGACCCGTGAGGGGATGATCAAATAAAGCTCTCGGGAAACGCCAACAGTTTGTGGTCTGCATGCCTTCACACCAAGACTAGCTGGGGTGTCCATAAGTGGATGGTGTTAGCCGATATGTTGATAGCATCTCAGTGAAATTTATTTTAGAGCATATAGTATGATTTACTTTTGAACACGGGCCAGCTGGATATAGCACAGTGTAAAGTTCTACGTTCTGAAGATTAACCCAACATATTGTAACACACTAAATATAATTTGGATAATTAAACTTTCCAAATTAAAAGCAAAGGAACAGTGGTTGCACAAAGCTATGATGAGCAGTCCCAATGTGAAACATCAGCTTCTTGGTTTATTACAATCAGAGAGCCATGGACAGGCCCTTCGGCCCAACTTGTCCATGTTGACCAACTTGTCCATGCTAGTCCCATTTACCTGTGTTTGGCGCATATCACTAAACCTTTCCGATCCATGTACCTGTTCAAGAGTCTTCGAGGCCCAGGAGCAACGCAACCAGGACACCTTCGGCCCTACTACCCTCTACCCTACGCACAGGGTGTCCAAAGATGAGGATGGTGGGTGAGAAATGCAGCCAGAAGGCAAGGAGCAGCCCCTTTAGGTATTGAAACAGTGGCTGCAGCCTCACGCACTCCATGTACACACGTGGTACACAGACTCTTCCAGCCCGCAAAAGTGGCAGGCGGCTGGCAAGTCTGTGAACCGCGAGGAAACACTTTGCAGGGCACTCCTCGGTGTAATACCCTCCACCCCATGTCCCCAATGTAGAGGGGGAGAATCCCTGTGTAGAGGGACCCCCTAAGACCAACTACGATTAGCTATGAGTGGAAAATGATCACATGATAAAAAAGATGTCATGTCTGCATTTTTTTTTCTCGGGCCATTTACCGACCCACGACTACCATCACGACCTACTATGACCTACCTACGAGTAAAAAGTATCAATTTTTTCCATGCTGACCTTTTTTTACTCGTGGACATTTTATTATCAGGTTGGAAAAAAACGCCGCGACCTACTTGAGGCCACGGGTACGCGGAAACCACTCTCGAACATGAGGAAGAGTTACGAAGACCTCCTACAACTTTGTGGAGACCATGCTGCGAGTATGAGTCAAGGGCAAACTCGGCAGAGGTCGCCAATTAGGTTGTGAAAGCAGGACAGGGGCTTTACTAAGATGTGACTAGTGTAGATGGGACATATTGGCTGGTGAGGGCAAGTTGGGCTGAAGGGCCTGTTTCCACGCTGTAAGACTCTATAATAATAAACCAATACCAATAGCAATATTTACAGTTCTGCATTCAGTAGCTTCAGCTTTAGCGTTCACTTTCAAGAAGTTTAATTTTGATTAGATAGCTACAAGTTAAATGTTTAGTGATTATTAGAATAACCATCCTTTCTTAACTGGGAGGAATGTTGAGGGTTACAGATCAACATTGCCACTGTTCTACAATGTTGAAATAGCTCTATGGATGTAATTGTGAAACCATTTTGAATAGCTCCTTCTTCTTTAGTTTAGAGATACGGCATGTAAACAGGCCCTTCGGCCCATCAAGTCTGCGCCAAACAGCGATCCTCGCACACTAACACTATCCCACACTTACTAGGGACAATTTACAATTTTACCAAAGCCAATTCATCTACAAACCTGTACGTCTTTGGAGTGTGGGAGGAAACCAGAGCTCCCGGAGAAAAAACCCCACACAGGTCACGGTGAGAACGTACAAATTCCATACAGACAGTGCCCGTAGTCAGGATCAAACCAGAGTCTCTGGCGCTGTAAGGCAGCAACTCTACCGCTCCCAGTGGAAGTGCCACCGTGCCTGCCCGCAGTGTTATGTGACATGTATCTGTAATCTTAGCGACAGTACACTTTGCAACGAGAACAAGGAGGAGGACACAAATGCAGGCTCAGACACAGGGCAGATCAGTCTTCAAAGTTTAATCGGTCCAAGTCAGTACATGGGTAAGCAAAACAGAGGCAACAGTACAATCAAGTATCATACACAACGAACTGGCAATGAGCACTAAAACACCAAAGGCTTAAATACAGACTAGCAGGGGATAACGAGACACAGGTGAAACACATCAGGGCGGGGCCAATAATCACATGAGGGTAAACGACCTGATAGGAAATGGGACCTGAAACAAGAGGAAATGTGAAACACCAAAATAAAACAAGAATGCACACTCTAATACTAAAAAACAATAAGAACCAGAAACTAGATCAAACCCGAGACCTGACAGTACCCCCCCCCTCCACGGCCGGCTCCCGACGGCCCAGGATCTTCAGGATGTTGGCGCCGATATTCCCTGATAAGTTCCGGGTCGCATATGTTGCGAGCCGGCACCCAAGACCGCTCCTCAGGTCCATAACCCTCCCAGTCCACGAGATACTGACAACCACGACCACGCCGGCGCATACCCAGCAACCGGCTGACCGTAAACACCGGACCCCCATCAAGGAACCGGGGGGGGCGGAGGGGGTATAGAGGCAGGGACCAGAGGACTTTCCTTAAATGGCTTTAGTCGGGAGACATGGAAAGTAGGGTGGACCCTCATGGCACGGGGGAGTTTGAGACGAACCGCCACAGGATTGATGACCTTCGATATGGGGAAAGGACCAATAAAACGAGGAGCCAGCTTCCGGGATTCCACCCTCAGAGGTAAGTCTCGAGTGGAGAGCCACACCTTTTGGCCAGGCGAGTATACCGGAGCCGGCGTTCTTCCACGATCAGCCATCCTCTTGTAACGCGCAGAACTGCGCAACAGCATCTGACGAGCCCCATTCCAAACCTTGCGACAGCGACGGATGAGAGCCTGAGCGGAGGGCACACTGGACTCCTTCTCCACAGCAGGGAACAATGGCGGTTGATAACCATAGGCACACTGGAATGGAGAGAGACCAGAGGAGGAGCAAGGAAGTGTGTTGTGTGCATACTCCACCCAAATAAGGTGTTTGCTCCAAGTTGAAGGGTTCTGTGCCACCAAGCACCGTAGTCCTGTCTCCAGTTCCTGGTTAAGTCGTTCAGTCTGTCCATTGGATTCCGGGTGATAACCAGATGTAAGGCTGACCGTGGCGTCCAACAGAGAACAAAACTCCTTCCAAAACCTGGACACGAACTGAGGCCCCCGGTCAGACACAATGTCTCTGGGAAATCCATGAAGACGAAAAACATGAGACAGCATGACCTCTGCCGTTTTCTTGGCGGAGGGAAGCTTGTGCAACGGAATGAAATGAACCATTTTAGAAAATCTGTCCACCACAGTCATGACTGAGGTGTTACCTTCAGAAGAGGGCAGGCCCGTGACAAAGTCCATGGAGATGTCTGACCAGGGGCGTGAGGGAACAGGCAGCGGATTCAGGAGGCCAAAGGCGGCCTGACGTGAAGTCTTGTTCCGAGCACAAATACTGCAGGCGGCGACGTACTCCTTAATCCCCCTCTCCATGGAAGGCCACCAAAACCTTTGTTTGGCCACAAACAGGGTTCGGCGGACACCGGGATGACAGGAGATCCGAGACGTATGAGCCCAGTGAATCACCTGTGAACGAAGAGACTCGGGAACAAACAAACGATTAGAAGGACACCCTAGCGGTGACTGAACCCCAGCAGTTGCCTCGGAAACTCTCTTCTCAATCTCCCAAGTAACTGCCCCAACAAAACAGGAAGCCGGCAGAATGGGAGTTGAAACCTTAGGGGACGGGTCAGGATCAAACTGTCTGGAGAGAGCGTCAGGTTTGCCATTCTTGGCACCAGGGCGGTAAGACAGTACAAAATCAAATCGATTAAAGAAGAGAGCCCACCTAGCTTGGCGCGAGTTGAGGCGTTTGGCTGACTTGATGTATTCCAGGTTCTTGTGGTCTGTCCAAACTAGAAACGGCTGCTCTGTGCCCTCCAACCAGTGTCTCCATTCCTCCAAGGCTGTTTTAACCGCTAACAGTTCACGGTTACCCACATCGTAATTTCTCTCAGCAGGAGAAAGTTTCTTTGAGAGGAAAGCGCAGGGATGTAATCGACCATCTGTGGAGGATTTCTGGGAGAGTACAGCCCCGATGCCCACACCCGAGGCGTCCACCTCAACCACGAACTGGAGTGATGGGTCAGGGTGAACCAGGATGGGGGCTGAGGAGAAGCTCCTCTTGAGTTTCATAAAAGCAGCTTCTGCTTGAGGGGACCAAGAGAAAGGCACGTGGGGCGAGGTAAGAGCATGGAGTGGTGCAGCAGTGACACTAAAGTTCCGGATAAACTTCCTATAAAAATTAGCAAACCCAAGGAACCCCTGAAGTCGCTTACGACTGGAGGGTGTAGGCCAGGTGGCCACAGCGCTGACCTTGCTCGGGTCCATCTGGATACCAGCAGGTGATACAATATAACCAAGGAATTGAACCGTGTTAACATGAAATTCACATTTCTCAGCTTTCACAAACAAATCATTCAGAAGCAAACGTTCCAGCACCTGGTGTACATGCTGCACATGGGAAGTCTCGTCTGGAGAAAAGATCAAAATGTCATCAAGGTACACAAACACAAAACTGTTCAGCATGTCCCGTAATACATCATTAACCATTCCTTGAAAAACTGCTGGAGCATTAGTAAGACCAAACGGCATGACCAGATATTCATAATGACCACTGGGTGTGTTAAACGCAGTTTTCCATTCATCCCCCTCCCTTATCCTCACCAGATGATAAGCATTTCTAAGATCTAACTTGGTGAATATCTTAGCGTCTTTTAACAGTTCAAATGCAGAGGAGATAAGAGGAAGAGGGTATCTGTTTTTAACAGTAATGTCATTGAGTCCTCTGTAGTCAATGCAGGGCCGAAGTGTACCATCCTTCTTATCCACAAAGAAGAATCCAGCTCCTGCAGGTGAAGAGGAAGGTCTGATGATCCCAGCAGCAAGGGCGTCGTCAATGTATTTTTCCATGGAGAGCCGCTCAGGTGAAGACAAGGAGTAGAGATGACCCTTAGGAGGCGCTGCACCAGGCAGAAGGTCGATGCAGCAATCGTACGGTCTATGCGGCGGAAGAGATGTGGCCTTGGCCTTGTTGAACACCTCCTTAAGGTCTAAATAACATGAGGGAACCTTGGAGATATCAGGAAAATCCTCCTCCCTTGAACGGGGAGGCTGCTGGAGGGTGGACCTGGAAGATCCCAGCAAACTGCTCCTTGATGGATCCTTCATAGACTCAGGAGAAGAATCATGCAGATAGATGAGTTTACAGTTATTCCCCCAAGAAATTACTTCCCCGGTACCCCAGTTCATGTGAGGATTATGGTAGGACAGCCAAGGGAGCCCCAAAACCAGAGGATGAAGAGGACAGTCGAGGAGATGAAAACTGATGGTCTCAAGGTGATTACCTGCCATGATGAGTTGAACAGGTTGAGTTCGGTGAGTTACCCTGTACAGTAGGCGCCCATCCAGTGCACTAGCCTCCAGAGGACTTTGAAGCTGTTCACGTTCCAGTTCCAATTCATCAGCCAAGCGAATGTCCATGAAGTTATCATCTGCCCCAGAATCAACCAAAGCCTGCAGGGAGTGCCACTGGGAATGCACCAACAATTGTACCGTCGACAATTGACGAGAGGAATGGCTCATAGGAGTGGTACAACTCACCCATGTCCTCTCTTTCATTGGTGAGCCTTCTTTTACTGAACAGCTGTTCAACAAATGTCCCAGTTTACCACAGTAAAAACACCTCCCCTCCCTTAGGCGGCGCTGCCGTTCCTCCGGGCTGAGTTTGGCTCGTCCCACCTGCATGGGCTCCTCTGAAGAGACAGGTGGCGCTGTAGGCTGACTGGACTGGCCGAGAGGGAACAAGTCCCGACCGGAAGGCGAAGGGCAACGCTGCCGCCACGGCTGGGAGGAGGAACGAACTGCTGCCGATCTCCTCTCTCGCTCTCTTTCTCTGAGCCTAGCGTCAATCTGGACAGCCAGCGAAATCATAGACTCGAAGTCGGAAGGCAGGGTTAGTGGAGCCAATTGATCTTTGATAGCTTCAGACAATCCATTGCGAAAAGCATCCAACAAAGCAGCCTCATTCCATCCACTCTTAGCAGCAACAGTTCGAAAGTCAATAGCAAAATCCATAACTGAGCGATTACCTTGTTTCATGGAGACCAGGTTCTGTGAAGCCTCTCGGCCAGGATTGGAGTGATCAAACGTGCGAGACAGAGCTTCCATGAACAGGACCGACGTCTGGCAAACAGGAGAATTCCGAGACCACTCCGCCGTGGCCCAAGCCTCCGCCCTACCCGACAGGTGCGTGATGATAAAGGCTACCTTTGAGCGTTCTGATGGAAAGGAAGCCGCTTGAAGTTCGAAATGCAGTCCACACTGAATCAAAAAAGGTCTACACTTCTCCGATTCCCCTAAAAAGTGTTCCGGTCTTGCCAGGTGGACGAATGGAGATGCTGCAGCAGCCGTGGCACTCGGAGCTCCTGGAGACCCAGACAAGGAAACAGACTCGGCAGGCACAGGAGCCGCAGCAGGAAACAAAGAATTCAGCCGAGTAACCAGGTGTTCAAACCGAGAACTTAAAGTGTTCACCTGTGAACCGATGTCCGCCTGGAACCCCTGCTGACGCTCACCGAGGTCCCGGAACCCGGCGACGATCGAAGTGAGTTGACCCTCATAATGCGAGATGCGCTCCTCTTGCTTCTGGAGCGCTGCACGAAAAGGATCAGAGCCCGCTGCGTCCATTGTTGGCCAGTTCGTAATATCAGAACTGAACAAGGAGGAGGACACAAATGCAGGCTCAGACACAGGGCAGATCAGTCTTCAAAGTTTAATCGGTCCAAGTCAGTACATGGGTAAGCAAAACAGAGGCAACAGTACAATCAAGTATCATACACAACGAACTGGCAATGAGCACTAAAACACCAAGAGCTTAAATACAGACTAGCAGGGGATAACGAGACACAGGTGAAACACATCAGGGCGGGGCCAATAATCACATGAGGGTAAACGACCTGATAGGAAATGGGACCTGAAACAAGAGGAAAAAATGTGAAACACCAAAATAAAACAGGAGACCACAGCACACTATCTAATACTAAGAAAAGACAATAGACAATAGGTGCAGGAGGACCAGACTGATTCCTGGGATGTCAGGACTGTCTTGTGAAGAAAGACTGGATAGACTTTGTTTATACTCTCTAGAATTTGGGAGATTGAGAGGGGGTCTTATAGAAACTTACAAAATTCTTAAGGGGTTGGACAGGCTAGATGCAGGAAGATTGTTCCCGATGTTAGGGAAGTCCAGGACAAGGGGTCACAGCTTAAGGATAAGGGGGAAATCCTTTAAAACCGAGATGAGAAGAACTTTTTTCACACAGAGAGTGGTGAATCTCTGGAACTCTCTGCCACAGAGGGTAGTTGAGGCCAATTCATTGGTTATATTTAAGAGGGAGTTAGATGTGGCCCTTGTGGCTAAGGGGATCAGGGGGTATGGAGAGAAGGCAGGTACGGGATACTGAGTTGGATGATCAGCCATGATCATATTGAATGGCGGTGCAGGCTCGAAGGGCCGAATGGCCTACTCCTGCACCTAATTTCTATGTTTCTATGTTTCTATATGTTTCAATGAGATGCCCTCTCATCCTTCTAAACTCCAGAGTGTACAAGCCCAGCTGCTCCATTCTCTCAGCATATGCAGCCCAGATCATCACAGAAACCAACCTCCCTTCCATTGACTCCACCTGCACCTCATGCTGCCTCGGCAAGGCCAGCAGTATAATCAAGGGCCTGACACACCCCGGTCACTCCCTCTTTTCCTATCTCCTATCAGGCAAGAGGTACAGGAGCTTGAAAATGCACGCCTCCAGATTCAGGGACAGTTTCTTCCCAGCTGTTATCAGGCAATGGAACCGTCCTCTCACCAGCTCTCCTCACCTTAAACCTATGTCCCCTGGTTCTTGATTCCCTTACTCTGGGTAAAAGACTCTGCGTGTCTACCCTATCTATTCCAAATCTTTACCCAATCTATTCCTGGTTCTTGGTGATTTTGAACATGTCTTAGATGTTCCCATTTGTCCAGTAAGCAGGGCCACATCCACAGGAAGGCAGCCTCGACCATCTCTTCATCTTTGTAAGACAGCCATGCATCTGAGAGACATCCTCCTGTGGCAGGGACACCTGTCAGTAAATAAAGAAGGGCACTTTCTCCAATCCCATTCTGGGCGGTGGTTTCAAGAAGAGCTGTTCTCCTGAACCTATATGTCGATCAAAGTTTAATTGTTTTGGCTTGAATCAAGATATTTTCACCCTCCAATTTGACTCCTCCCTCTCTGTTTAGGTTAGCTTAGAGATCCAGTGTGGAAACAGACCTAATGCCCCTGTCCCACTTAGGAAACCTGAACGGAAACCTCTGGAGACTTTACGCCCCACCCAAGGTTTCCGTGTGGTTCCCGGAGGTTTTTGTCAGTCTCCCTACCTGCTTCCACTACCTGCAACCTCCGGCAACCACCTGCAACCTCCGGGAACCGCACGGAAACCTTGGGTGGGGCGCAAAGTCTCCAGAGGTTTCCGTTCAGGTTTCCTAAATGGGACAGGGGCTGCGTTGACCAGCGATCCCTGTACACTAGCACTACCCTACGCACACTCTTGGAACAATTTACAATCCTTACCAGAGCCAATTAACCTACAAATCTGTAAGCCTTTGGAATGTGGGAGGAAACTGGGAAAAACCCACGCAGGTCACAGGGGGAACGCACAAACTCCGTACAGACAGCACCCATAGTCAGGACCGAACCCGGGTCTCTGGCGCTGTAAGGTAACAACTCTACCTCTGCACTGCTGTGCTACCGGGCTCTGTTTTCATCTGCTGAAGTTGATGGGACTCCTAAAATGACCACAATATTCTGTATTTTTCATTACACTATTGTTATTGAACTCGGTTGGGAAGAGGCTCATGGGGGAATACAAAGATGACCATGTTGTCGGGTTTTGTTCCATCAGTTGTAAGCGCTTTGCATTAAGTGGACCTGACATGAATTATGCTTCAGTCTGGTTAAACTTTAACTCCTCTTCCTGCAGAAAGGCATGACTTCTCCTCACATTGCACCGCAAGTTACAGTGACTCCTTCATAGCTGCTCCGACCTCCCCCCTGACCTCTCCCTACCCAGGTGTTAATAAACAACCAGGGCTGGTATTTCCCACGGAGGCATTCCCATGTTACTAGTCTAACCTAGTTGTAGACATAGCCCAGTCCATCGTACAGACCTGACTGCCCACCAGTGCCTCCATCCACACTTTCACCCTGCCTCTGAAAAGCAACCAACATAATGGTAAGATTAAACGAGAACTTACCAGTTTGAAGTTTGATCTGTATTTTGCGAGGAGTTACGATGAGGGATTACGTGAAGAGCCCGCTCAGCACGCAGGCGCAGCATACTTCAAAGCAGCGGTGTGGAATCACAGATAGACACAGTTATTGAAATAAACATAGTAAAGAAAAGGAGACATCAGTTATCAGTTTGACCCATAATATTGAGGGTGGGAGCGGAGTGCACGTAATCCCCCATCGTAACTCCTCATAAAATACAGATCAAACTTCAAACTGGTAAGTTCTCATATAATCTTACTATCTTACTTCGGAGTCACGTGAGTGACAACATGAAGACTTCAAAGCTCTGTGATTTCAAACCGTGTAACAGTTATTACTTCACTCACTGCCGAAGTCCTTGAATTGTATTTTGTATCCACTAATGCCATTGAGTATATACTGATCACTCGTGATAGACTCCCGTGCTTCTTTAAACAGGTGTAATCTCCCCCCTGTTAGTATTAAGCCCCTATTCGCTATACGCTGGTAGGAACCAGACCCACCTACCTCCATGGTTATGGGTATTCTTCTGTTTCCTGCCGGTCCAACGAGTCTTGCGTGTTGTCTGACGTGGCGGTGATGTTGGGGGTGGAGCATTTTCCATGTGGTCCGCTCTGGGCCCTGGTCTAAAGATGACTTCCGGGGATAGAATGCGGACCCCGAGCTTTACACCAGTCCCATATGGTAGACGTCGACTGATGGACGTGATGGGGTGCTCCTGCTTGGGAATTATTGTTTTTGGTTTGCTCGTCCCGGGGCCTGCCCTCATGAGACCAAAAGTTTTTTAAGGCCTCTTCCATATCCTTCATATGCTTTGTGACGTTTTTGCCAAAGAGCAGTGGGTCTGGCTCAGTGGCTGGGGTTTTGCACAACCCCGCAAATTTAGGATTTTATGGCAGGTCTTATGTTTTGTTTACAAAGGTTGTGGTCATCTCCGTATTTGTCCATGGAACGAGCAAACGATGTGATGGCTGACATCAGGAGCCTGAGGATCCGCTGCAGTTTTAGCTCCTGGTTCCAAATATTTGCCCCAACGTGCCCCCTGTTTACAGCCGGCACTTTAAGGGACTCACAGTTCTCTGGAGCTGTATACGTTTCTAAGGCCTCATTGACCACCTCTCCTGTAGGGGCCTGTTGACGAGGTGGTTAATGCTGGCCGCTAGTTTGGCCTTTAATGGCCTCCTGCACGTGAGGCTGCCACATAGCGGTCCACCACACCTAGCAGCTCTTCCTGTTCCTGCAGCCCTTGCATACTCCCGACATCTTCAGCCATCGTCCCCTCTTCTTGACCAGCCCAGTCCTGGTCACCAAAGCTGCCCTCGGGTAAGGAGGAAGCAATGGACAGTGCACAAGGCACTGTGGAGGGAGTGCCTGAACTCCCCCTGCGAGAGCGCCCCTCACGAAGCGAGTCTCGCTGGAGCTCCTGCTCCAGGAGCCGCTCCATGCGGCTCAGGCAGCTGTCTCTCCCCCGGGCGGGTGGAGAGACGTCCCCGTCCGACAAGTCGGAAACCACCGGCCGGACGCCTCTTCTGTGGCTTTACTTCCAGCCCGCTGCTCAGGCGCTAGCGGGCTGGGCTCGGCACGGTGTCGGGGAAATAACGGAGCGCCCGATAAGCGGTCCTACCGCCTTGTTGCTTCCCCCCCCCCAGATGGAACGCTCCTCCGTGGAGTCAAGCGGAAGACAGGTTTGTTCTAGAGCCTTTCTTCTCTGACTGAAATAAAGCAGAAGGCTCCCTGTGAAAGAAAAACCCCACCTCAGAGCTTACCTGACGGTCCGTTCTTTCACCCCGTAGCGGGAGCGCCCGACTCCCGATGTGGCCGCTGTTGCACTGTTGAACGCAATGCCGCGCATGCGTGCTGAGTGGGCTCTTCACGTAGTCACTCACGTGACTCCGAAGTAAAATCAAATATTTGTCCCATTCCATTCTTCTCCCTGCTCCCACCCAACAGAAGGTACAGAAGCTTGAAAGTGTGCGCACCGCCAGACTCAGGAACAGCTTCTTCCCCTCTGCTATTAGGGTTCTGAATGGTAATTCCATAAGTTCGGGGTACTGGCCGATTCACCTCTATCCTTTACAGACATCGGACTTTGTCTGTGGAACTGATGCGCTACAATGCTGAGAACTATATTCTGCACTCTGTATCGTACACTTTGCTCTATCTATTGTTCTTGAGCTTGATGCATCGCGGCTTGGTACAGGAACCCGAGCGTCCGGGAGCGGAAAAGGCTGCAAAAAGTAGTAAACGCTGCCCAGTCCATCATCGGCTCTGACCTCCCTACCATCGAGGGGATCTATCACAGTCACTGCCTCAAAAAGGTTGCCAGCATCATCAAGGACCCACACCATCCTGGCCACACACTCATCTCTCCGCTGCCATCAGGTAGAAGGTACAGGAGCCTGAAATCTGCAACATCCAGGTTCAGGAATAGCTACTTCGCCACAGCCATCAGACTATTAAACACAACTTCAAACAAACTCTGAACTATAACAGGTAGACAAAAATGCTGGAGAAACTCAGCGGGTGCAGCAGCCTTCTTCAGACTGAAGAAAGGTTTTGGCCCCAAACGTTGCCTATCTCCTTCGCTCCATAGATGCTGCTGCACCCGCTGAGTTTCTCCAGCATTTTTGTGTACCTTCGATTTTCCAGCATCTGCAGTTCCTTCTTAAAATCTCTGAACTGTAACAACCTATTGCACTTTATCTGTTTACTGATGTGTGTATATATATATTCTGTGGTATATGGACACACTGATCTGATCTGTATTTATGCCTACAATATTCTGTCGTGCTGCAGCAAAGCAAGAATGTCATTGTCCTATCTGGGACACATGACAATAAACTCTCTTGACTTGATTTGACTTGATTTGATTGTATTTTTTCATAGTATTATGTGGTCTCATTGAATAGCATGCAAAACAAAGCTTTTTAAATATACCTCGGTACATGTGACGATAATAAACCTACACTTAACTTAATTGGAAGTCGATCTGTGTCCATTTGTTGTGATAACCTGGGAGATAGTAAGAACTCAGGGCATAGAGTCATATAGAGTTTTTAGACATAGATATTTAGACTTTAATCATCCAAATGTTTTTGTTGCAGTAGTTAAATATTAGGATTCCTAAATAGGTCTGACTGCAGAAAAACTTGTAGTTGTGTGTTTTTTATTCACTGTCGATGAGTTATGGTATATGGTATAATGCATTTCGTTGTCTCTGTACTGTACACTGACAATGACAATTAAATAAAATTGAATCTGAGTTCATGGATAAGATGGTGTGAAGAAAAGTGAATAGGGTGTAGGAAGGGACTGCAGATGCTGGCTTATACCAAAGATAGATACAAAGTGCCGCAGTAACTCAGCGGGTCAGGCAGCATCTCTGGAGAAAAAGGAGGTGTGACGATTTGTGTCGGGACCCTTCTTCAGATTGAAAGTCTCCCCCTACTTTCAGTCTGAAGAAGAGTCCCGACCCAAAACGCCATAACTCGCTGAGTTTCGAGTCCTGGGTGTCATGGTACACCAGTCATTGAAAGTAGGCACGCAGGTGCAGCAGGCAGTGAAGAAGGCGAATGGTATGTTAGCATTCATAGCAAAAGGATTTGAGTTTAGGAGCAGGGAGGTTCTACTGCAGTTGTACAGGGTCTTGGTGAGACCACACCTGGAGTATTGCGTACAGTTTTGGTCTCCTAATCTGAGGAAAGGCATTCTTGCCATAGAGCGAGTACAGAGAAGGTTCACCAGACTGATTCCTGGGATGTCAGGACTTTCATATGAAGAAAGACTGGATAGACTTGGCTTGTACTCGCTAGAATTTAGGATTGAGGGGGGATCTTATAGAAACGTACAAAATTCTTAAGGGGTTGGACAGGCTAGATGCAGGAAGATTGTTCCCGATGTTGGGGAAGTCCAGAACAAGGGGTCACAGTTTAAGGATAAAGGGAAATCTTTTAGGACTGAGATGAGAAAATCATTTTTCACATCTGTGAATCTGTGGAACTCTCTGCCACAGAAGGTGGTTGAGGCTAATTCATTGACTATATTTAAGAGGGAGTTAGATGTAACCCTTGTGTCTAAAGGGATCAGGGGGTATGGAGAGAAGGCAGGTATAGGATACTGAGTTGGATAATCTGCCATGATCATATTGAATAGCGGTGCAGGGCCTACTCCTGCACCTAATTTCTATGTTTCTATGTTTCTATCTTCGGGAGAAAAGTGCAGCTGTGATACCCGCAGTGTGGTCAGGAGCATGTCCAACAGTGAATCTATGTTCATGACCATTGAGGGGTTGCTCCAACAAGCCATCACCATCAAGGATTAGATAAGCTCTTTGTACAGCCACAAGGCCATTGTTACATCGGCAGTTCCCTCCTTCCCTCCTTCCCTTCTTACTGAGTGCAGGGGCAAACTTGGCCCTCTTCCTTTACAGATGTTGCCTGACCCGCTGCGTTCCCCCAGCATGTTGGTTAAGAAGGTCTGGTCTGACCAGTATACTAAGAGATTGCCATGTGTTGGTCAGGTACATGGATAGGAAACGTTTAAGGGGACATGAGCCAAATGCGGGCAGGTGGGACCAGTGTAGATAGAGCCTCGTGTTCAACTTGGGCAAGTTTAGTTTAGTTTAGACAGACACAAAATGCTGGAGTAACTCAGCGGGACGGGCAGCATCTCTGGAGAGAAGAAATGGGTGACGTTTCGGATCAAGACCCTTCTTCAGTTTAATTTAGAGATACAGCGTGGAAACAGGCCTACCAGCCCACTTACTCCATGCCGACCAGCGATCCCTGCACATTAGCACTATCCTATACATACTATGAACAATTTACACTTTTACCAAACTAGTTAGCCTATAAACCAGTATGTCTTTGGAGTGTTCACACAGAGAGTGGTGAGTCTGTGGAATTCTCTGCATCAGAGGGCGGTGGAGGCAGGTTCTCTGGATACTTTCAAGTGAGAGCTAGATAGGGCTCTTAAAGATAGCAGAGTCAGGGGATAGGGGGAGAATGCAGGAACGGGGTACTGATTGGGGATGATCAGCCATGATCATATTGAATGGCAGTGCTGGCTCGAAGGGCCGAATGCACCTAATGCTCCAAGGCACCTATTGTCTATTGTCTATTGTTGGAGAAAACTGGAGATCACGGGAAAACCCACGAAGGTCACGGAGAGTACGAACAAACTCCATACAGGCAGCACCCGTAGTCAGGATCGAGCCCAGGCCTCTGGCGCTGTAATGCCCCTGTCCCACTTAGGAAACCTGAACGGAAACCTCTGGAGACTTTGCGCCCCACCCAAGGTTTCCGTGCGGTTCTCGGAGGTTTTTGTCAGTCTCCCTACCTGCTTCCACTACCTGCAACCTCCGGCAACCACCTGCAACCTCCGGGAACCGCACGGAAACCTTGGGTGGGGTGCAAAGTCTCCAGAGGTTTCTGATCAGGTTTCCTAAGTGGGACAGGGGCTTAAGGCAGCAACTCTACCACTGTGCCCCCCTCAAAGTTGGGACGGGGATCCTGTTGCTGTGCTGCATGATTCCTTGACTCGATGACTCTGCATGTTGCAGGAGGGCAGGTGAAACTATGACATTCAATCATAAGCTATCCAACTGGCAACTAGTTGCTTGAGGTCCTGCTTTTCCTATCTCTAGTGTCACGTCCTGTGTGTACCATGGGCAGTATTGAACCTGCCCACCACTTCCATTCAAGCATGGTACACTGCCATCTTGTGGGAAGAATGCAAACAGCAGCATAGCTAACCACAATACCAGAGTGCATTGCTACCTTCCTATTCATTTCAATCTTTGCAGCAGGAACTACCACCCATTCGAATTTAGAGATACAGCATACAGCAATCAGGCTCTTCGGCCCACTTAGTCCATGCCGATCACCGATCACCCATTTGCACCAGTTCCATGTTCTGCAGATGCTGGTTTACAAAACATAAGGACATTCTTGCCATAGAGGGAGTACAGAGAAGGTTCACCAGACTGATTCCTGGGATGTCAGGACTTTCATATGAAGAAAGATTGGATAGACTCAGCTTGTACTCGCTAGAATTTAGAAGATTGAGGGGAGATCTTATAGAAACTTACAAAATTCTTAAGGGGTTGGACAGGCTAGATGCAGGAAGATTGTTCCCGATGTTGGGGAAGTGCAGAACAAGGGGTCACAGTTTAAGGATAAGGGGGAAATCTTTTATGACTGAGATGAGAAAAAAAATGTTCACACAAAGAGTGGAATTCTCTGCCACAGAAGGTAGTTGAGGCCAGTTAATTGGCTATATTTAAGAGGTAGTTAGATGTGGCCCTTGTGGCTAAAGGGATCAGGGGGTACGGAGAGAAGGCAGGTATGGGATACTGAGTTGGATGATCAGCCATGATCATATTGAACGGCGGTGCAGGCTCGAAGGGCCGAATGGCCTCCTCCTGCACCTATGTTCTATGTTTCTATGTTTCTATAAGACACACTTTGCTGGATTAACTCAGCGGGTCAGGCGGCATTTCTAGAGACCCAGTAGGAAGAAGGATGCCAACTCACAACGTCACCCATCCATGTTCTTCAGAGATGCTGCCTGTCCCACTGAGTTACTCCAGCACGTTGTGTCCTTTTTCACACTAGTTCTCTCATCTATTGCTATACCCTATACCTCCTCCCTCGACTGTCCAGGAACCCCAACAGTCCTTTCAGGTCAGGCAGAGGTTCACTTGCACCCCCTCCAACCTCATCTATTGTCTCCATTGTTCAAGATGTGAACACTTATACATCGGCGAGACCAAACATAAACTGGGTGATTGTTTCGCTGAACACCTTCGCTCAGTCCGCCTGGACCTACCCAATCTCCCGGTTGCCAAACACTTTAATTCCCTTCCCCATTCGCACATTGACATAGATACATAGACAATAGGTGCAGGAGTAGGCCATCGGCCCTTCGAGCCTGCACCACCATTCAATGTGATCATGGCTGATCATCCACCATCAGTACCCCGTTCCTGCCTTCTCCCCATATCCCTTGATTCCGCCAGCCCTAAGAGCTCTATCTAACTCTCTTTTGAATGCATCCACTGAATCGGCCTCCACTGCCTTCTGTGGCAAAGAGTTCCACAAATTCACAACTCTCTGGGTAAAAACGTTTTTCCTCATCTCAGTTATAAATGGCCTACCCCTTATTCTTAAACTGTGGCCCCTGGTTCTGGACTCCCCCAACACCGGGAACATGTTTCCTGCAGCTAGCGTGTCCAATCCCTTAATAATTTTATATGTTTCTATGAACCCCTCTCATTCTTCTAAATTCCAGACTATATACAAACCCAGTCGTTCCATTCTTTCCTCATATGTCAGTACCACCATCCCGGGAATTAACCTGGTGAACCTAGGCTGCACTCCCTCAATAGCAAGAATGTCCTTCCTCAAATTAGGCCCTTTCTGAACTAGGCATTGTCAGATTGAGGCCAATCGCAAATTGGAGGAACAGCATCTCATATTCTGCTTGGGCAGATTACAGCCAAGGGATATGAATATTGATTTCTCTAACTTCAAGTAGCCCCTGCGCCCCCTCTCTCTCCATCCCTCCCACACCCAAGTCGCGCCAGGTTCCAGTTGTCACCGAGCAAACTGCTATCAATGGCCTGTTTCCTTTATCATCCTCACTTTTTTGCATATCTTTAATTCATTTGTTCTATATCTCTCTACATCACCATCTATATCTCTCATTTCCCTTTATTTCCCTTTCCCTTGACTAATCTGCAGAAGGGTCTTGACCCGAAACGTCACCCATCCCTTCCCTCCAGAGATGCTGCCTGTCCCGATGAGTCACTCCAGCATTTTGTGTCTATCTTCTCTCACCTATTCTTATCTTGTTTTCACATCCATTCTATACATACTAGGGGCAATTTTACAGAGGCCAGTTAATCTGAAGAGCTGCACGTCTTTGTGATGTGGGTGGAAGCTTGAGAAACATAGAAACATAGAAAATAGGTGCAGGAGTTGGCCATTTGGCCCTTCGAGCCTGCACCGCCATTCAATATGATCATGGCTGATCATCCAACTCAGTATCCTGTACCTGCCTTCTCTCCATACCCCCTGATCCCTTTAGCCACAAGGGCCACATCTAACTCCTTCTTAAATATAGCCAATGAACTGTGGCCTCAACTACCTTCTGTGGCAGAGAATTCCAGAGATTCACCACTCTCTGTGTGAAAAATGTTTTCCTCATCTCGGTCCTAAAAGATTTCCCCCTTATCCTTAAACTGTGACGCCTTGTTCTGGACTTCCCCAACATCGGGAACAATCTTCCTGCATCAAGTTGGGCTGAAGGACCAGTTTCCACATGCATCTAGCCTGTCCAACCCCTTAAGAATTTTGTAAGTTTCTATAAGATCCCCCCTCAAACTTCAATCTCGGAGGAGACCCACAAAATCGCCGGGAGGACGTGCAAACTCCACATAGTCAACATCTGAGGTCTCTGGAGGTCTCTGAGAGATCGGAGTCTCTGGCGCTGTGAGACATCAGGTCTACCAGCTGCGCTAACGTGCCGCCCTTTCTTGCTTGCTTATAATCCTTCTCATTTTGCGATCTTTGTAAAAGCTGAAAGGCATTCATTGTTCCTGAAAAGCTGCATGAATTGTAGACCAGATTATTTTCAATCTTTGCCTCCTACTAAATGTTTTGGATGAGTTCCCAAATGATTCACTGCCATTTGTCATCTTCTCCATCAAACACTGCGCCTGCTCCATCTTAGGCCAGATATTGCGAAAACCCTCAACCATACATATTCCTGTCTCTTTGATGATCTCACTGTCTGTCCTTGAATCTAGTGCCTTCACTGTTATTACAGAGCCCATTATAGTATTTTAGTTTAGTTTCGAGATACGGCGCGGAAATAGGCCCGTTGGCCCACCGAGTCCGCGCCGACACTAACACTATCCTACACACACTAGGGACAATTTACAATTTCACCAAAGCCATTTCATCCACAAATCTGGACGTCTTTGGAGTGCGGGTGGAATCCAAAGCACCCAGAGAAAGCCCAGAGAACGTACAAACTCCATACAGACAGCTCCCATAATCAGGATGGAACCCGGGTGTCTGGTGCTGTAAGGCAGCAACTCTACCGCTGCGCCCCCGTGCTGATCTATGTGTGTAGTGCACATGCCACTCCACGTGTGTAGTGGTCAAGCAGACAACTCTTTTTGATGGTGTCTCAACAAAACAAGATCATGTTAAATGCCTACACTTAGTTAACTAACTGATAGTGTGACTTATCAATCTTCCATTGCATTCAATGGATCTACCAGTTCTCATGTGCGGCCTTATATACATACTGCCCATTAATTCTAGTTCCCATTATTTACCTCCTGACCATTTTGTCCTGCCACTATCATCACCACACCACCCTGACCACACTCTCATTTCACTCCTAACTTTGGGCCGCAGGTGCGGCACAGTGGAAAAGCGGTAGAGTTTCTGCCTTCCTGCGCCAGAGACCCAGGTTTCGATCCTGACTACGGGTGCTGTCTGTATGGAGTTTGTACGTTCTCCCTGTGACCGCATGGGTTTTCTCTGGATGCTCCGGTTTTCCTCCCACACTCCAAAGACGTGCAGGTTTGTCGGTGAATTGCCTTTGGTAGAATTGTAAATTGTCCCTCGTGTGTAGGATAGTGCTAGTGTACGGGGTGATCGCTGGTCGCCGTGGACTCGGTGGGCAAACGGGCCTATTTCTGCGCTGGATCTCTAATGTCTAAAGTCTAAAGGTTCAGGAGACTGAGTGAACGTGACCACCAGGATCAGGAATAGCTCCTTCCCAAAAACTATCAAACTCTTGAACACTACACAACACTAACCTATGAACGTGCTGTGATGCATTTCGTTGTCTCTGTACTGTACACTGACAATGACAATTAAATTGAATCTGAATCTGAACTTTGAGTTGAGTTCAGTTTATTGTCACATGTACCAAGGTACAATGAAATATTTTTGTTGCGTGCTAACCAGTAAGTGAAAGACAATACAAGTCAAGTCAAGTTTATTTGTCACATACACATACGAGATGTGCAGTGAAATGAAAGTGGCAATGCTCGCGGACATTTGTGCAAAAGACAAACAACAAAACAACCAAACAAATTATAAACACAATCATAACACACATATTAACACATACATGATTACAATCGAGCTGTCCACAGTGTACAGATACATGATAAATGGAATAACTTGAATAACGTTCAGTGCAAGATAAAACCAGTCCGACCAAAGATAGTCTGAGGGTCTCCAATGAGGTAGATAGTAGTACACGACTGCTCTCTAGATATGGTAGGATGGCTCCGTTACCTGATGACTGCTGGGTAGAAACTGTCCCTGAATCTGGAGGTGTGCGTTTTCACACTTCTTTACCTTTTGCCTGATGGGAGAGGAGAGAAGAGGGAGTGGCCAGGGTGCGACTCGACCTTGACTATGTTGCCGGCCCAGCCAGGGCAGCGTGAAGTGCAAATGGAGTCAATGGAAGGGAGGTTGGTTTGTGCGATGGTCTGGGCTGCGTCCACAATTCTCTGCAATCTTCTTACGGTCTCGAGCTGTTCCCAAACCGTGCTGTGATGCATCCCGATAAAACAAACTATGGACTGTCTTTTTGCTGCAATAAGGATGTCAGGCTTTTATGTATTAGTATCGTGGGTACGCATTTGTTGAATTATTGTCTATTATATATTATCTATGAGTATTGTACTCACCGGCCTGTTACGATGCTGCAAGAATTTCATTATTTTGTTATTGTACAAATGACAGCTAAACATTCTTGACACTTGAAGTAACATGAAGTACCTTTGTCACTTATTCCACCCATCTCAATGGTCAGTGGTCAATGGTCAATTGTGCTTTATTATCTCATGTACAAACTTACGGTAAAATTCCTTTTTTGCATACAGTTCACTAAAGTACAAAGTCCCAGAGTAACAAAGTGTACAGAAATAATCCACTGAGGCTGCATGCAGGAGTCGCCAGGTTTTGGCACCATTTCCAAACCCAGTCTGTGCTCTCGGTCTTCTGGACTGGCACCCATTCAAACCCTATTCACTTTTATCCACCCATCATTTGCCAGGCTTTGTCCCATCCCCAACTCTCTTTTCCAGCTTTCTCCACTCCACCCCCCCCATCCCATCAGTCTGAAGAAAGACCCCCGACCTGAAATGTTGTCAATCCAGTCCCTCCACAGATGCCTAACCTGTTTGATTCCTCCAGCACTTTGCATTTTGCAAAAGCAACAGTTATAGTCATAGAGTGATACAGCATGGAAACAGGCCCTTCGGCCCAACTTGCCCACACTGGCCAACATGTCCCATCTACACTACTTCCACCTGCTTACATTTGGCCCATATCACTCTAAACCGGTCCTATCCATGTACCTGTCCAAACGTTGCAATAGTACCTGCCTCAACTACCTCCTCCGGCAGCTAGTTCCATACACCCACCACCCTTTGTGTGAAAAAGTTTCCTATTAAATCCTTCTCCCCCCACAAACGTATGTCCTCTGGTCCTCGATTCCCCTACTTTGGGCAAGAGACTCTGTGCGTCTACCCGATCGATTCCTTTCATGATTTTGTCCACCTCTATAAGATCACCCCTCATCCTACTGCGCTCCAAGGAATAGAGTCCTAGCCTGCTCAACGTCTCCCTGTGGGTCAGTCAGTTGTTCTGCTTCAGTGTATCGGCCTTTAATCTTCCAATACATCTCCGAAACCGTTACGCGGGAATCATCTTGAACGCCGGAGTTATAAATCTCATTAAGTTGTCACACTAATTTCATATCATTGGTAATATCCACTTTTGGCCACAGTGCTGTAGTCTCTTGATTTCCATTCACTGAACCTCAGCCAAAACTAATCTATCACCCGAATAGCTGGAAAAGATTGAATGACTTCTGAGAAAGGTTTTAATAATTCTCCTCCCAAACAGCTTCTATCGATATTCCCTCTAGCTCCATCCCTACTCTCTGCTGACATCTCGTTGAGCAGGCATGTCCTCTTGCATAAATTAGATCATATTTCATCTGTAGTGTGTGGCAATACTGTTTCATGCACAAATTGGGATGTAATTAGTGCTGGCACTAAGGTTTATTTATTTTTCAGTCTTGCTGTTTGAACAGCTATTAGAGATTATTTTTCTTCCATCGTTCTTCATGGGGATCGTGGATGCACGGCACAGGAGCAGGCCATTTGGCCCGTCGTATTTGCACTAGTTTAGTTTAGTTTAGTTTAGAGATACAGCGTGGAAACTTGCCCTTTGGCCCACAGAGTCTGCACCGACCAGCGATCCCCGCACACACACTAGGGACATTTTTTAAACCATTTATACCAAGCCAATTAACCTGCAAACCTGAACATCTTTGGAGTGTGGGGGAAAAGCGTAGATCCCGGGGAAAACCCACGCAGGCCACGAGGAGAACGTACAAACTCCGTACAGACAGCACCCGTAGTCGTAGCAACTCTACCGCTATGCCACCGTGCCACCTTTAAACATAAAGGCAACCTTAATCCCATACCACACCTATAGACCATAACACTATAATCCTTAGGGTAGTTTTCATTTTAGTTTCGAGATAGTGCATGGAAATAGGCCCTTCAGCCCACCGAATCCATGCTGATCATCGATCACCCATTCACACCAGCTCCATGTCATACCACTTTCTCATCCACTCCCCAGTTCTCCTGTATCCTGTTAAAATTATTTTCCTTTTCAGGTGGAACTTTAGCTCCGACCATTAGTTGCAGGTTTTGGTTTATTACTGTCATGAGTACCAAGGTGTTTTGTAATTGTAATTGTAATTGTAATTCAAATTTATTGTCATTGTCTCAATTTGAGACAACGAAATGAATTTTCCTTACAGGCAGTATCATTAAAAAAATCACAAAGAAATAATAAAAAATAAATAATAAATAAATAATAAAACATATTAAAAATAAATTTGAAATTGAATTAAAATGTAAAAAAAAGCACAAACACAGAAAGTCCACGACACAACATAACATAAATGGCACCCAGGTGAGGATGGCACAATAGTCCAGCCAGCCTCCCCTCCGTGTTCATCCGTGGTCGGGGCCTTCCGAGCACCCGCAGTCGCCGCCCCGGGTTGCCCGATGTTCAGGCCCTCACGCCGGGCTGGTGGAACGCCGACGCCGAACCCCGACGGTGAGCAGCCTCCTCCTCAGCGGCCCGGACGCCCTGATCAGCCGCCTCCCGCAGCCGGAGTCTGCAGCTCCTGAGTCCGCAGGCCGAGCCGGGCAGAGTCACAGGACCCCGCGCTGTCCATCAGCGCCGCCCGCGTTGGGAGCTCCGCAAACCGCAGCTCCAGAATGTCGGTGCAGCAGGTCCAGCACTCCGGGCTCCAGACGGCGACCCCCGGTAAGGCATCGCCAGCCCCGCGATGTTTCAGAGCTGTCCCGCCGCTGCTGGAGCTCCGGTCGATCCCGGCAGGAAAGGCCGCGCCAATCCAGGTAGGTAGGCCGCTGTGGGGGGGGAGGGGGGGGGGGAGGGGCGAGGACGCGACTCGAATAATAGTCGCGTCCTCACCAGGAAGCGGCTGAAGGACGGTATCCCCCGCACCGTGCCCTCTTCCCCCACATAAAAACACCAAAAAAACACAAAAAAATACACTTTTACATAACTAAATAAACAAAAAAACAAAAAGATACCGGACTGTAGGTGGAGGCTGCTGGCACCAGCGCCACCGGAAGTACAATGGGGGTCAAAACCAAAAACGTTTTTGGGGGTCAAAACCAAACCAAAACCAAAAAAAGCAAAACCGTTTTGGATGGGGGGGGGGGGGACATATTCTTTTCCTCTAAGCGTTTTGTTCAACATGTTTCTACATCAGCCTGGTGTCGAGAAGCTTGACTCCCACACCAATCCAGTAAAGGGATCGATCCTGACCTCAGGTGCTCTCTGTGTGGAGTTTGCACGTTCTCCCTTTGACCACGCGGGTTTCCTCCAGGTGCTCCGGTTTCCTCCCGCGTCCCAAAGAGGTGAGGGTTTGTAGGTTATTTGTCCCAAGTGGGCAAACAGGTGGGATAACATAGAACTAGTGAGAACATGTGAGCGATGGTCGGCGTGGGCCTGGTGGGTCGAAGGGCCTGTTTCCACGCTGAATGTCTTAACTAAATCATCAATGCCTCCAGTGAGAGGTTGGGTGGTCCTTTATGTAGGTGGTCCTTTGTAAGGGGAACCCCTTATTTCCACCAAGTCAAACCCCTCAGGTGAGTTGGTAGATTTGAAATAGCTTCTCAACACATTCAAAATGTTATGTTTAGTTTAGTTTAGCTTAGTTTAGTTTAGTTTAGCTTAGTTTAGTTTAGTTTAGTTTCGTTTCGTTTCGTTTAGTGATCCAGCATGGCAACAGGTCATTCGGCCCACCAAGTTAACGTCGACCGTCGATCACCCGTTCTCACAGGTTCTATGTTAGCCCACTCATTTCTCACCCACTCTCTACACACTCGGGGCATTTTTTGTATTTGCAGAGGAATTAATCTCCAAACCCGCACGCCTTTGGGATGTCGGAGGAAACCGTTGCACCCACACAGTCCCAGGGTGAACGTGCAAACTCCCCACAGGCAGCACCCGACGTCAGGATTGTACCGTGGATTCTGACGTTGTGAAGCAGCAGCTGCGCCACCGTGCCTGCCGCCCCCTGAGTTACGACTAATAACGAGTTTTCACTCTATATTCACTCCGCTTATCATCTCAACGTTCACTGGAGAAAATGCGCAAGCTGAGTGAACATGTCAAGCAACACGTTACGTCCAAACACCTTGCCTGTACCCTGAACTACAAATTCATCCACATTATAACCCGCTGCATTCAGGGCTTGGGCCTACTTTTCATCAAAAGCAATCACATGCATTTCCACATTGCCTATTCCAACAGAAATTAAACCTTGCTCCAGTTTCTCTGTGTTTGCTCTGATGAAGTGTCTTATCTGGATTATCCATAAGCATTGCATGTGCTTCCCTAATAGGACACAGATTTTTGACTTCTGACTCGTACACTTTCACATCTCTCTTTCAAAGTCGAGTTTCGCTGGCTGCTACCATGTCTGAATCATGTCAAGCCAAGCACGGCACTTTCTCTGGGAGATGGCTTCTGACTAGGTTTAAATACACACTCCACCATGTCACCGTTTTCTGGTCACCCTGTTGCAGGAAGGGAGTGGAGGCTTTGGAAAGGGTGCAGATGATGTATACCAGAAATAAGGAGTATTAGCTACAGGGAGAGGTTGGACAGGGGATTGCAGTGGGACCCAATGGAAGTATATACAATTATGAGAGGCATAGAGAGGGTAGACAGTCAGAACCTTATGCTCAGGACAGGAAAATCAAATATTACACGGTACAGGTTTATTGTGAGACGGGCAAAGTTTAACGGAGATGTGTTTTTTACAGAGGGTGGTGGTTGAGGTGATAGGGATAGGTACAATGGTGACTTTTAAAACACATTTAGACAGGGTACATGGATTGGAAAGGTTTAGAGAGATATGGGGCAAACGGAGGCAAATGGGACTAACACAGTATTTAAAATCTGATCAGCATGGACAAATTGGGCCAAATGACACGGTTCTGCACGATTTGACTTCATGTAAGAATACTATAGAAGAAAAAAAAAACTTCAGCCAAAGTTGATATCGAGGCAGGAGAGATTATAATGGGGGAAAGGAAATGGCAGAAAAACGTAACGAATATTTTGTGCCTGCCTTCATGGACTAAAGCCCAAATCACTTGCCCGGAAATTGTCATAGACAACAGACAATAGGTGCAGGAGGAGGCCATTCGGCCCTTCGAGCCAGCACCGCCATTCAATGGCTGATCATCCACAACCCTGCCTTCTCCCCATATCCCTTGACTCCGTTATCTTTAAGAGCTTTATCAAACTCTCTCTTGAAAGCCTCCAGAGAACTGGCCTCCACCGCCCTCTGTGGCAGCGAATTCCACAGACTCACAATTCTCTGTGTGAAAAAGTGTTTCCTCATCTCCGTTCTAAATGGCTTACTTTTATTCTTAAACTGTGGCCCCTGGTTCTGGACTCCCACAACATCGGGAACATGTTTACTGCCTCTAGCGTGTCCAAACCCTTATTAATAATCTTATGTTTCTGATTGGGTACAGATTGGGGATGATCAGCCATGATCATATTGAATGGTGGTGCTGGCTCGGGTTTCCTTACAGTCAAGTAACATAAAAGTAAATAATAAATAAGTAAAACATATTTTAAAAAAAAAAAAGCACAAACACAGAAGTCCACGACACAACACAACCCCACAGTGGCACCAAAGTTGAGGAAGGTACCATAGTGCAGCCAGCCTCCCCGCCGATCTTCCCAGATGTTCACCCGTGGTTGAGGCCCGGACCTCCCGATGCTCAGGCCCACACGCCGGGATGATGGAACACCGACGCCGAACCCCGACGGAGAACATCCTCAGCGTCCCGGACCTCCAGATCAGCCGCCTCCCACCGGAGTCCGCGGCTCCCGAAGTCCACAGGCCGAGCCGGGCGGAGTCGCAGGATTCCGCGATGTTGGTCAGCCGTGCCTGCGTTGGGAGCTCCGCGAACCACAGCTCCGCGATGTCGGTGCAGCAGGCCCAGCACTCCGGGGCTCCAAATGGCGATCCCCGGTAAGGCATCGCCCGCCCCGCAATGTATCCACGCTGCGCCACCGCTGCTGGAGCTCTGGTCGGTCCCAGCAGGAAAGGCCGCGCCAATCCAGTAGGTAGGCCACTGAGGAAGGGGCAGGGAGGTGGGGGCGAGGACGCGACTCGAATAATAGTCGCATCTTCTCCAGGAAGCGACTGAAGGACGGTATCCCCCAAACCGTACCCTCTTCCCCCACATAAAGACATTAAAAAAAACACAGAAAATGCACTTCAACATAACAAAAATAACAAAAAGACACCGGAATGAAGGCGGAGGCAGCTAGCACCAGCGCCACCGGATGTAATCCTCACAGGGACGGAAATCCTAAGGGGACGGATGGGACACGCCCCCCCATGCTTTGAGCGGTGGGGGACAATCCCCCCCCCCCCCCCCCCATGTTTTGTAATCCGGACTTTATCAGACACTTTCTAAGGGCTGAATCGGCCCGTTCGCGGGGCCTTTCAACGCCCGGCGTGGCTTAAAATCAAACTGCTGCATCGAGGCGATCGAGGTGATCGAGGCTCCCGATGTTGAAGCCCCCACCGGCCGATTCAAGCCCCACGATTCGGGGCGGACGAAGCTACTGTTGCCGGAGTTCGGAGTCGGTCACCAACCAGGTCAGCTCCCGATGTTACCGTCCACAGGGCACGGCCGAAGCCTCACGTGTGTGTGCTTGTGCACACATGGCTGCCAAGAAGTTGTGTCTCCCGCATGTTTTGATAGCGACTTCCATGCCTGTATACTCAACCCCTCTCGTTATGAAGGCTAACATGCCATTCGCTTTCTTCACTGCCTGCTGTACCTGCTGATTGATGGACCTCCAGAAAGTAGATAACAGAGCTTAAAATGACTTTAGACTTTAGAGATACAGCGCCGAATCAGGCCCTTCTGCCGACCGAGTCCGTGCCGACCAGCGATCACCCCATACACTAGCACTATCCCACACACTATGAACAATTTACAAGTTTTACATAAGCAAATTAACCTACAAATCTGTACATCTATGAAGTGTGTGAGGAAACAGGACAGCCCGGAGAAAACCTACGCTGTCACGGTGGGAATGTACAAATTCTATGCAGGCAAACACCCGGGGTCAGGACCGAACCTGTGCCTCCGCTGCTGTAAGCAGCAACTCTATCTCTGCGCCACCGCGCCACAGTGCCATGCATAAGAAACTGAAAGAAATCAGCGTTTCTAAAATGAGTAAGGTTGGAGAAATGAATAGCGTGGAAAGTTCCCACATAACATATATCCCAAAGTTTTGAAGTGGTGCCGATGAGGACGGCAGATGCACTGGGCTACGATCGACCAAAGATCCATAGGTCCCAGAATAGATCCCACTAATTAGAAGGCAGCAAGCATAAGCTCACTATTTAAGGGAGGAGAGAGAGGGCAAAGAGAAAACTGAGTAGTACTGAAAATGCAACATGGTCATTATTATTATGGCAGTGGCTATGGGGCACTTTGAAATTAATAATGGCACAGGGAAGAGACAACATGGATATATTTTTTATAAGTGCTGTCTTGAAGTTGCAATTAGATAAGGAGGAACGAGTTGACAAAAAGTATTTTGAGTTTGGGACTCTTACGTGAAGTAAAAAAACCAGACTGCCGGAGGAACTCAGCAGGTCAAATGGTGGCATGGTGGCGCAGCGGTAGAGTTGCTACCTTACAGCGCCAGGGACCCGGGCTTGATCCTGACTACCGGTGCTGTCTGTATGGAGTTCGTGCATTCTCCCTGAGACCGAATGGATTTCCCCCAGATGCTCCAGTCTCCTCTCACACTCCAAAGATACACATGTTTGTAGTTCAATTGGCTTCAGTTAAAAATTGTAAATTCCCCCTGGTGTGTCGGATAGTGCTGATCGGTGATTGCTGGTCGGGCCGAGAGGCCTGTTTCTATGCTGTATCTCTAAAGCCAAAACAACATCTGTGGAGGGAACTGGACAGATGACGTTTCAGGTCTGGACCCTTCTTCAGGCTTGTGGAGTCGTGGGAAGATAGCTGGCAGCAAGAGGTTTCAAAGGTCTTTTATTGTCACATGTACCAATTAAGGTACAGTGATGTGCAACTTACCATACAGCCATATTAAAAAAGCAACAAGACACACAACTACATAAAAGTTCACATAAACATCCACCACAGCGGATTCCCCACATTCCTCACTGTGATGGAAGGCAATAAAGTCTAATCTTCTTCCCTCATTTTTCTCCCGTGGTCGGGGCAGTCGAACCATTCGTCGGGGTAATCGAAGCTCCCGCAGCCAGCGGTCGAAGTCCCCGTGTCAGGGTGGTCGAAGCTTTCACGTTGGGGCGATCAAAGCTCCTGCAGCTTGGAGTTCCCGAAGTCCGCCTAGACCAGAGATGACCAGAGGCCACGAGCTCCATGATGTTAAAGTCCGGAGGCTCCTGCGGTTGTGCTCCGAGGTCGATCCATGGCAAAGGGATCGCAGGTTCCGCGATGTTAAAGTCCGCAGGCCTCCGCTGTGGAACTCCCGAAGTCGGTGCCCAGCAAAGGCCCGCAAACTCCTCGACGTTAGGCCGCAGTGCGGACGGCGATAGGATACGAGAAAAAAATCCCATCTCCGTCGAGGTAAGAGATTTTAAAAAGTTTCCCCCAACCACCTCCCCCCACCACCCACATAAAACAAGCTAAGGAACACAAAAAAAACATTTAATACATACTAAAAAACAACAAAAAAGAAAGGGACAGACAGACTGTTGGCGAGGCAGCCATTGCTGGCGCCACCCCGGTGAGGGGAAAGGGTAAGGTAACTTCAACCTTTCTTTTCTCACCACCCAGCAATTAGTCTGAAGAAGGGTCCCGACCCGAAACGTCACTTGTCCATGTTCTCCAGTGGTGCTGCCTGACCTGCTGAGTTACTCCAGCATTTTGTGTCTTTTCTTGGTAAAGCAAAATCTGCCGTTCCTTGTTTCCACCGGTAACCTATAGGTGGATCCAGGTAAGGAGTGGTTGATTGGAAGATGTGTCAGGTGTGAGAGAAACGGAGAGATTCACCTCTACCCCATTGCGGACATTGGACTTTGCCAATGCAACTGATGTACTGAGAACTATATTCTGCACTCTGTATTTTCCTTTGCTCTTGTACTTGAATTTGACTGGAATGTGTGTACATTATTATCTGATCTGATTGGATAGCATTTTGCATGGTTTTACTCGTGGGGGAGTCTAGGACCAGAGGCTACAGCCTTACAATAAAAAGGACGTACCTTTAGCAAAACAAAACTTTTCACTGTACCTCGTTACACGTGACAATAATAAACTTAAAATTTGAGATGGAAACGATACTCGAGGCGATAAGTGGTGATGACAAACGGGTGGAAATGGAGTATTCTGAAAGTGGGGATTGAAACGTGATATCAGAGGGAGGGATGAATGAAAAATGGGATCTGGGAGTATGGAAGGATGGGTGATGAACAGATGGTTGATGTTTTGGGACAAACCTCAGCATCAGGACAGGCCAGTCTTTGGACTTCTCCACCTATGAGGGCGGTGGGAGCTTAATCACTGAATACTTTAAAGACAATATCTAAAAATTTAATTTATCTCCAAAGGGGTATGAGTTGGAAAGGCAAAGTGTCATGGGTCTAACACGTCAGTCATTATCTTATGGAGAGACACAAAGTGTTGGGGTAACTCAGCGGGTCAAGCAGCATCACTGGAGTAAAAGGATGGGCTATGTTTCGGGTTGGAACCCTTCATCAGACCCTCCTTCAGTCTGAAAAAGGGTCCCGACCAGAAACGTCGCCCATTGAGTCTGAAGAAGGGTCCCGACCCGAAACGTCACTCATCCTTTTACTCTTGAGATGCTGCCTGACCCGCAGAGTTATGCCCCTGTCCCACTTAGGAAACCTGAACGGAAACCTCTGGAGACTTTGCACCCCACCCAAGGTTTCCGTGCGGTTCCCGGCGTTTTTTGTCAGTCTCTCTACCTGCTTCCACTACCTGCAACCTCCGGCAACCACCTGCAACCTCCGGGAACCGCATGGAAACCTTGGGTCGGGCGCAAAGTCTCCAGAGGTTTCCGTTCATGTTTCCTAAGTGGGACAGGGGCATAACTTAGTGTCTATTCTGTATAAACCAGCATCTGCAGTTCCTTCCTTCACACATGTGATCTTACGGTTGGTGGAACAGGCATCAGGAAGCAAATGGCCTAATCCCATAATTCTGTATCTGATGATATTAAGGCAATGAAATTCCTCTCTGATCCTGAAGACATTTGTGGAAGTTTCTGGATATCAATATTATTATTATCCACATAACACAGATGAAGTACATTCCGTAAATTCCAATTTTGATCAGAAGATGAAAGGAGACACAGATAAACCCTGTTCTAAGTCTGAATCCAGTTCTAAACTAGATATGATGTTGGATATCTATCTCATCTATTACAGCAGCTAAATACATTACCTACATCTAGACGTCACATGCTTTACAACAACTTTAGGAGCCATACTGGTTCCTGAAACTTATTTTCTTTGAAGAGTCTTGGCACTAAAGAAAAACAAGTGGCCAGTCGAAGGCTGTTCAGTGTATTTGTATAAGAAGTAACTACAGGGGCTGGTTTAAACGGACGATAGGCACAAAGAGCTGGAGTAACTCAGCGAGTCAGGCAGCATCTCTGGAGGAAAAGAATAGGTGCCGTTTTGGGTTGAGAGCCTTCTTCAGAGTGATTATTTGACATGCCTCTAAGTCAAAACCTTAGGAAACCTCAACGATATACAACAAAACCCTTCTTCAGCGTTTTGTCCCGAAACATTGCCTATTTCCTTCGCCTCACCCGCTGAGTTTCTCCAGCATTTTTGTCTACCCTCGATTTTCCAGCATCTGCAGTTCCTCCTTAAACAGATACACAGAGGGATCTTGGTTTCAAATCCATAGGGCCTTGAAGATAGTAACACGAGGAGATAAGAGTGGTAAAGCAACATGTTTGTCTTCATTGATTGGGGCATTGAGTACAAGAATCGGGTTGCGGCTCCACGCTGCTTTGGATAGGCCGTATATGGAGCATTCGGTGTAGTTCTGGTCAATCCCATGATAGGAAAGATGTGGAGGCTTTGGAGATTGTGCAGAAGATGTCTGCGAGTATTCTCCCTGAATTACCTATAAGGAGAGATCGGGCAAACTTGAATTGTTTTCAAGCCAGAGAGTTGTGAATTTGTGGAATTCTCTGCCTCAGAAGGCAGTGGACGCCCATTCACTGGATGCATTCAAAAGTTAGAGCTCTAAGGGCTAGCGGAATCATGGGACATGGGAAGAAGGCAGGAACGGGATACTGATTGTGGATGATCAGCCATGGTCACATTGAATGGCGGTGCTGGCTCAAAGGGCCAAATGGCCTACTCCTGCATCTATTTTCTATGTATCTATGCAGCATCAGATGTTGAAGAAAGAAAGACCCGATAGAAGATTATAAATTGATGAGAGGCATAGATAATGTAGACAGTCAGAATCTTTTATTAGGGTGGAAATGACAAAGACTAGAGGGCATTTATGGTGAGAGGGGCAAACGTTAGTGCCCGGGTTCGATCCTGACTACAGGCGCTGTGTCTACGAAGTTTTCACGTTCTCCCTGCGGGTTTTCTCCGGGTGCTCCGGTTTTCTCCCACATTCCAAAGACGTGCATGCTTGTAGATGGATTGGCTTCTGTTTGTCCCTAATTGTCCCTAATGTGTAGGATTGAAGTAGTTTGAATGGGTGATTGATGGTCAGTGGGGACTCGGTGCGCAGAAGGGCCTGTTTCCATGCTGCAACTCTAACTTCTTCCTCTTGCGTATGGCGCGCACAGCCTAAAGTTGTAGGACAACTTGTTCTATTTGATCTTGTTTGTGCACGTCGGGGTGATTGCATTAGTCGAAGTAGGGTGGACCACGTGAAGGTTGCAATCTCCCACCCCTTAACTCTAACTGAACTAGACTAATAGATGCAGGAAGAAGACCAGGGATGCTACAAAGGGCAGGTCATGTAATGTCATGGTTGAAGAGGCTTTTCAGTTAAAATGTCGTTGTTAACAGCATGAGATGTTAAGCAAAAGTCTGCAGTAAGGTCCAGACTCGAAACGTCACCTATCCTTGTTCTCGAGTTGCTGTCTGACCCACTGAGTTACTCCAGCACTTTGCGTCCTTTTAAACTGGCTTAAAAAAGTAGTCAGATATTTGGGAAAATGCTCGGGCACAATTAGAAATACAGATTAATCAAGGGGCCACCTGCAAGGTCACTGGTAGCACAGATGAGATAAGACTTTCTTTCATGACCAGCTTGGTGTGTGATTTAATACATAATTGTATTTTGACTGAGAACAGCAGTTAGTTTCTAAAAAAAAATAGTTAATTTTTGTTTCCAGCTGATCGCCCCGACGTGGAGGGCCCAAATGCCGCCGGCTATGGGAGTCAAGATCGTCCCTTCAACAGAGGGCTCGAGACACCCGACCGAGGGAGAGAAAACAAGGGAAGAGATTTAATTTTTTTTCGCCTTCCATTACAGTGAGGAATGTGGAGGAGTCACTGTGGTGGATGTTTATGTTAAAATGTGTTTTGTGCGTTCTGTTGCTTTTTATTTGTATGACTGACTTGCCGAATGAAATTCCTCGTATGTTGCAAAACATACTTGGCTAATAAAGTATTATTGTGAATGTGATTGATTGATAGATAAGGGCAGAATGATAAGCTTATTGAATATATAAGTGCGCATGCTTTGAGCAAGCTCAGGGCGACACAGTGGTGCAGCGGTAGAGTTGCTGCCTTACTGCACCAGAGACCCAGGTTCGATCTTGACTATGCACCGTATGTATTCACCAGAATATGTATTGTTCCATTTGTTCGCGGTGAATGACAACATTATGCAACATGATAGTGTGTTACCCCCCCACCCCTAAGTAAACGTACAAGAAGGTGTAACGAGGTCTGTTCAATTCAGCTCCCCAGTCTAATCGGTGCAACTGCAACAATAAAGTGAATTAGAAATACTCCTCGGAAAACCTTGTCATCATCAGGGCGGCAAGGTGGCTCAGCGATAGAGTTGCTGTCTTACAGCGCCAGAGACCCGGGTTTTATCTTGACCACGGGTGCTATCTATTTCGAGTTTGTGCGTTCTCCCAGTGACATGCACGGGTTTTCTCCGTGTGCTCCGGTTTCCTCCCACACTCCAATGACGTGCAGGTTTGTAGGTTAATTGGCTTCTGTAAATTGCAAAATTGTCCCTGGTCTGTGGATAGTTCTAATGTACAACCGATCGCTGGCCGGGGCAGACGCGGTCGTCCAAGGGCCTGTTCCACTCTGTATCACTGCAGCTTTGTAGGCTAATTGGCTTGGTAAAAATGGTCAATTGTCCGAGTGTGTGTAGGATAGTGTTAGTCAGTGGCGGACTGGCCAGGGTGTCAGCTTGCCCGATGGCAAGTGGGCCCCCGATGAAGTGGGGCCCCCTATATCAAGTGGGCCCCCCTATATCAAGTGGGCCCCCTATATCAAGTGGGCCCCCTATATCAAGTGGGCCCCCTATATGAAGTGGGGCCCCCTATATCAAGTGGGCCCCCCTATATCAAGTGGGCCCCTAATGAAGTGGGCCCCCTTTGTCTCCTGGCAACCAATATTTTTAGACCCAGTCCGCCACTGGTGTTAGTGTGTGGGGATCACTGGTCGTCGTGGACTCGGTGGGCTGAAGGGCCTGTTTAGACACTGTATCTCTAAACTAAGCTAAACTAAAACTAAGCACGGTTAAAACATATTTCATTTTACTAGGACTGTTCCTATTGAACGGAAGGAAATGAAAATGACGAGTCAAGAGGTTTGTATATGTGGCATCCCAAATGTGACAAGATAGTTTGGGTTTAGAAAGCCTCAACGAGAGCTGTCTGCACAGTTCTGGAGATCTGAGAAGAGGTTTCTTCTATTTTCTGAAGTCATGTGTTGTTGAGCACTATTTGAGGTCTCTGGCAACTGCATAAATGATCTCATCAAACCTGCCTTGCAGCCAATCGCACAGAAGAACACCCTGACAAAGTAAAAACCACGTTTTCCACATTAACATTATACAGTATAAAACTACAGCTGGAACAAACACAAGATTGAGGTCGACGATGAAAAATGAAAACTAATATATTTTGCGATCTGTTGTACTTTGCTGTTGAGAGTTCCAAACTATACAAACTTGTCAAGTCGTAATGGGTTTTATACTCAACTCAATTGCACACCCATGCAAAACACATGGTGTTATATGACCAAAAAAAATTATAGACGGCTTCATTTCCCAAAACTTCACTGACATTGAAGATTTAGCTGCCAAGTAGAATGGTGAATCTCTGACGATTTCTTCATTTTAACCTTTAATAGCACGCTGATCTCCTTAAAGTTGTTGCTAGTTTTGAGGAAAATAAATGAGCGTAAGACATCCTTTACAGTTTGCAAGATCAAGCATCCAGGTTTACTATCGGGATAAAACAATGTTCATAGGTTCTAGGAGCAGAATGAGGCCATTTGGCCCATCAAGTCTACTCCGTCATTCAATCATGGCTGACCTATCTTTCCCTCTCAACCCCATTCTCCTGCCTTCTCCCCATAACCCCTGACACCTTTTACTAATCAAGATTCTATCAAGCTCCACTGACTATCCACTATCCATTGACTTGGCCTCCACAGCCTTCTAGGGCAATGAATTCCACAGAATTCTGACAAAATAAATTCCTCATCATCTTCTTTCTAAAGGTACATCCTTTTATTCTGAGGCTATGGGCTCTGGTCCTAGACTCCCCCCACCAGTGGAAACATCCTCTCCACACCCACTCTGTCCCGGCCTGACAGTTTCTTCATTTAATTGAACGCTATAATATCCTTAAAGTTGTTGCTAGTTCAACAAAAGCGAACTTTTTGTTATTACAATAACAAAACCATCGATACGTAAGCAGAAGACATCCTTTACACGTTGCAAGATCAACCATCCAGGTTTACTATTTGGATGAAACAAGGTGGAGAGCTTCAACTGGATGGCTCGGTTGAGAATGCTGGCCAAGCAAGGGCTTAGAAACAAATCTCCATCCAACTGGACACAAAGTGCTGGAGTAACTCAGCAGGTCAGGTAGCATCTCTGGAGAACATGGATAGGTGACGTTTCGGGTCGGGACCTTTCATGAGACCCCAGGCGTAAGATCAGCGGGGCAGTACTTGAGGCTTTCCACCCTACCCCCCTCATCCCCTTGACTGTGGTGTAATTCCTGGTGGGGGCCTGCTATAAAATGACCCCATGTGTAGGAAGGAACTGCAGATGCTGGTTTACACTGAAGATAGACACAAAATGCTGGAGTAATTTAGTGGGACAGGCCCCATCACAGAACAAAAGGAGAAGGCATTTGCTCTTCGCCCCTCCCCCACCCTAGTCGTCCTACAAGTTGCACTGTCGCCCTGCTTAGTTTCACTGCTTGTATCCACTCGTTACCACCTTCTCCACAGCCAACAATGGACCGTTGTGGGCTCCACCTCTTCTTGATCCTCGTTGTTGGCTTTGATTTGTCCTTCTTCACACCTTTCATTCATTTGTTCTTTGTACCTTTTCATATTTCTTGTTTCCCTCTCCCCTGAGTCAGTCTGAAGAAGGGTCTCGACCCGAAACGTCACGTATTTCTTTTCTCCAGAGATGCTGCCTGACCCGCTGAGTTACTCCAGCATTGTGAGCATAGTGAACACAGTCAGGCTAAAACAGAAACATAGAAATAGCATGGCTATAAAGGGACCACCCATTTATCCTCTCAACTCCATAACTCTCCTAAATGTTAGGTATTATTACTAGAAGAGCAGTCAGTGAAAGGGTGTGAGCCAATGTACAATCTTACATATCGTTTATTAGAAAATAATTTTCCTTTGAGAGGTAGTTCTCATCACCTGCACTCTAATACATTGGTCTTACCCAATGTCTTGGCCAATACAGCAGTAACATGCAATGCTGCCAATAGTTCTGCGAGGTGCTGCAACACAACCAATTTCTAACATTATTGTTCAAACTTGCCAAAAAAAATAGCAGGACTGGAGCCAGGCTTGGTCAGCTTGGAAAACAAGACCAGAATAAGGCTTTAGCAAATTTAGATTCCTTTCCCAGGGATCATATGTGGGTAATTTTGGTCTTAATTTCATAATACATATGGCATGCTTGGCTTCATTGGTGAGACCATTAAGTTCAGGAGACAGGAAGTCATGACACAGCTTTATAGGACTTTGGTTAGGCTGCATTTGTAGTATTGTGTGCAGTTCTGGCTGCCCCATTACGGGAAGGATGTGGAGGCTTTGGAAAGGGTGCAGAGGAGTTACACCAGAATGATAAGCAAAAAATGCTGCAGTGCTACAAGCAGCATCTCTGGTTAGAAGGAATGGGTGACGTTTCGGGTTGAGACCCTTCTTCAAGCTGAGTTTCAGGCTCAGCTTGACCCCCGAAATGTCATCCATTCCTTCTATACAGAGATGGTGCCTGTCCCGCTGAGTTACTCCAGCATTTTGTGTCTATGTTCGGTGTAAACCAGCATGTGCTGTTCATTCCTACAGTTTACAGAAATGATGCCTGAATTGGCTACAAGAAGAAACTTGGATTGCTTTATCTGGAATGCCAGAGCTTCAGGGAAGTATATAAAATTATGAGGCATAGATAGGGTAGACAATCAGAACTTTTTTTCCAGGATATAAATGTCCAACACTACAGCATTGCTATAAGGTATGAGGGGTGGGAAGTTTAATAGTGATATGCAAGGAAAATGTTTTTACTAATATAGTGGTTGGGGCCTGGAACACAATGCAATAGCGATATTTACGAGACTTTAGGATGGGCACATGGATATGTAAAGAATGGAGAGATATTTATTATGTGCAGGAAGATAAGAGTTGGTCTTGGCATCATGTTCTACACGTACATTGTGGGCCAAAGGACCTGTTGCAGTCCTGTACTGTTCCATGTTCTAAAACAGACATTTATTGCTTTTTGTGCAACATACTTGGTTGATTCATGTACCAATATTCCTTTCATGTGTCAATAACCAGTTGTGCTTGGATTTTTGTTTCATTCAACATCAACCAGTCGGCCCTGTACGTCTGAATGCATCTTGTTCACAGAGAACAATTAACCTCCTGCGCCCAGATTTTGTTTCTCTGCAAGCCTTCAGTCTTTTCAAATACTGCCATTATCTCAAGATCTGTAATTTCTTTAATCTAGGAGCTTGGCGTCCAAGAATTGTTTCTATGTTCTTAAGATCTTTTTCTAGCTCTGAACTATTCACCTACGTGTAGCCTGTACTCTTAGAGCTTTGAAGCTAGCCATTCTCATTTTGGACTATTGTAATTTTCTTAATGAGTTCAAGTGGTTTTCATTTGAATGGAGGACGTTTCTGCTCACGAGTTGTGAGCTGCTTTATTCCCTACTTTATGAAGTGAACGATGCCTTTTTGAAATCCTCCACTTGCTCATCATGGTTTGTGTTTTCCAGTTTGGAAAGACACTCAGCTATTGCTTTTCACCCTGGAAGAAACAAGCATTAAATCTCACCACAGGGCTCCCTTTCCAACTCAGTTGTTGCCTAAGTCTAGGAGTCTAGGAGATCATGACAGAAACCTCCTTGAGGCGATCCCCAGAAACGACGACACGATACACTCTGTGATGCGTCAGGGGTGACCAATTCTGTCAACATGTTGGACGTCGACAGAAGCCAATAGCGAGCTATGCGTCGTCTGACACACTAGCGAACGATCAGTCAGGGTACTGAGTTTAAAAGTTGGGATGCAATGTTACAGTGGTACAAGACTTTGGTGAGGCCACAATTGGAGCACTATGTTCAGTTTTGGTCATATTGCTATAAGAAGGATGCACTGTAATTAAGCTGGAAAGAGTGCAGAGAAGATTTACGAGAATGTTGCCAAGACATGAGGGTGAGGGGGAGGTTGGGCATGCTACGACTTTGTTCATTAGAGTGCAGGAGGCTCAGGGGTGATCTTGCAGGGGTACATAAAATCATGAGGGTAATAGATAGGGTGGATTCAAATTATTTTACCCAAGGTAGAGGAATCAAAATTAAGAGGACATATATTTAAGGTGAGAGGGGCAAGATTTATGACGAACCCGAGTGTCTACTTTTTCATTCAAAAGATAGCAGGTATATGAAGCGAGCTGCTAAAGGTAGTCGTTGAGGCAGATATTATAACAGCATTCAAAAGATATTTGGACAAGTACATGGATAAGAAAGGTTTAGAGGGATATGGGAAAGCACAGGCAAATGGGACTAGTTTAGATGGGGTATCTTGGTCTGCACAGACGTGTTGAGCGGAAGGGCCCATTACCATGCTATGACCTTAAGTATCATGCAAGTCACTGGCATGGTGAACAGCTGACTTTTCATTCAGTTGTGGGTACATGCTTGGTTGCCACTGTCCAAACGGAGGTCAGTCTCACAAATGACAATGTGCCTCGAGGGTGTGGTGAAAAACATGCGATGGGTGGCACAGTGGCGTAGTGGTAGAGCTACTGTCTTACAGCGTCAGACACCCAGGTTTGATTCTGACTACCAATGTGTGCATTCTCCCTGTGACTGCGTGGGCAGTATGCGGGTGACCCGGTAGGCCGAAAGGCCAGTTTCCATGCTGCATCTCTAAACCAAACTAAAACTAATCGAGTGACCAGCTAGAGCTTTTCCAAGCAAATAAAATATCATTATACCCTGCTCTGTTGGGATCTAGAGCAAGTTTTACAGTTGTGAGAAAAACTGTGGGATTCTTGAGTTGTTGAGACAGTCAGGCAGTTGCATTAGACAACTCCATTGTTCACTGAATCCACGAGCTGGCAGTATTTCTTCTCACAATGAGAGTCAGCTGTTTGAATGCAGCGCAAACAACCACTCTCACAGCTGAATGCTCAACTGTATCCTGCCGTATCCCCCTTCCCTTAGAATTCAGCTGTGTTACGACTCAAAGGCAGCGATAACATTATTAACTGGGATTCTTCCACTGGCATTTAGGACAGTTTAACAACAGGCACAACCAGAGAGTACTTAAGCACTGCGGAGTCCTCAGTGAGGGCAATTTGAAACAGCACAAAATCAATATTGAAAATTTTATTATGCTGCAAACACTGACATCAGGCAAAATCAAGGAAGGTAGAAACAGTTAACATTTCAGATTTCATGCACAAAAGGACACAAAGTGCAGGAGTAACTCCTGCATGTCAGGCTTCAACTCTGGGAAAACTGGATTGGTGACGTTTTCGGACAGGACCCTACTCCAGACTCGGTTTGAAGAAGGGTCATGCCCCGAAATGTCACCTTTCCATGTTTTCCAGAGATGCTGCCTGACCTCAATTATTCTAGCGCTTTATTTCCTTTTGTGTATTAACCAGCATTTGCAGTTCCTTGTTTCTACCTCAGATTTCATCTAACCTTTCTGAGAAGTCAGCAACCCAATGCATTGACTCAGTCTCTCCCCCCAGATTCTGCCTGACCTGCTGAATATCTCCAGCAAAACAAAGTCTTTGCAATATTTCCAAATCTAAAACAACAGCAGAGTGGCAGCACGGTGGCAGAGCGGTAGAGTTGCTGCCCTACAGCGCCAGAGACCCGGGTTCAATCCTGACTACGGGTGCTGGCTGTAAGGAGTTTGTACTTTCTCCCTGTGACTGCGCGGGTTTTCTCCGGGTGCTCCGGTTTTCTCCCACACTCCAACGACGTACATGTTTGTAGGTTAATTGGCTTCAGTAAATTGTAAAATTGTAGATAGTTCTAGTGAATGGGGTGATCGCTGGTCGGCACGGACTCATGGATCAAAGAGCCTGTTCGCATCTCTAAAACTAAAGTAAACTTAAGCAGATGCTAGAAATCTGAAATAAAAACAAAGTGCTCAGAATACTCCACGGGTCAGGCAGCTTCCGTGGAGAGAAAAACAGAGTTGACGTCAGGTCACAATTGATGAAGGGTGATTGACCAGAAATGTTAACTCTGTTTCTCTCTCCACAGATGCTGCCAGACTCTGCTCAGTATTTGTGCCATTTTGCTGTTATATCTACAATGTTAGACCCAACTCTGGCCATAAAAACTGCTATCATACCATTGCATCAAATGATAATTCTAAACAATATATATACAACGATACACATATTTGGTGTTTCAGATGTGTAGAAAGGAACTGCTGATGCTGGCTTATACCAAAGAATGACACAAGGTGCTGGAGTATGGGTCAGACAGCATCTCTGGAGAAAAAGGATGGGTGACGTTTCGGGTCAGATCCCATCTACGGTCTATTTCACAGTCTGAAGCAAGGCTCCGACCCGAAACGTCATTCATCCTTTTTCTCCAAAGATGCTGCCTGTCCTGCTGAGGTACTCCAGCACTTTGCGTCTATCTTTGGAGCTACAGGACTGGATTGAGACAAGTATCAAAAGTCACTCTCAGATCAGGATATAAAAATCTAGCATTTCTGTACAAATACCACTATCTATTATTGTGTGGCACATCAGAAAGATTAATTATACATTATATCCTTTATGCCATTGATTTGGACAGGGTGCAGAGAAAATTCACCAGGATATTACCAGGACTCGAGGGCTAGAGATATGAGATGCTGGATGGGCTAGGACGATTTTCCATGGAGTGCAGGCGGTTGAGGGGTGACCTTGCAGAGGTATCGAAAATCATGAAAGGCATGGATATAGTGAATGGTCACAGTCCTTTTCCCTCGTAGAGATAACCAGAACTGGAAGGCATAGAACTTAAGGTAAGAAGGAAAAGATTTAAAAGAGAGCTGTGGGGCAATTGTTTTCATGCAGAGTGGCATATAGATGGAATGAGCTGCCAGAGGAAGTTGTAGAGGTGGGCACAGAGACAATGTTTAAAAGACATTTACGTAGGTATATGGATAGGAGAGACTGAGAGGGATATGGGCCAAACGTGAGCAAATGAAACTAGCTCAGTTATAACGATAGACACGAAATGCTGGAGTAACCCAGCGGGTGAGACAGCGTCTCTGGAGGAAATGGATAGGTGACGTTTCGGGTCGGGACACTTCTTCAGACTGCTCGGTTAAAAACCTTGATGGTACCCTCATCGGTTGATGGGATATGGAACGAGCTGCTTAAGGAGGTAGTTGAGGCAGATACTATAAAAGCATTTAAAAGAAACTTGCACAGGTCCATGGATAGGAAAGGTTAAGAGAAATATGGGCCAAATGCGGGACTAGCTTAGCTGGGGCATCTGGGTCAGTATGGACGAATTGGGCCGAAGGTCTGTTTCTGCGCTGGATGACTCTGCGGCAAGTTGGGCCATGCTGCGCGAATGCATGACTTGGTTTCTAAGCCCATGGTCCCCACGCTCCAGCTTTGTCAGGATCACACTTTGGGTCATCGTCTGGGTAAACAATTGGCACTGCACCATCCTGATAGTACTGAAGTCTAGACAGCAGCTTCTCAACAATGACAGGGTAACGGTCAGAAAGATCAACTGTCTCATCCGGATCATTTGCAATATTAAAAAGCCAAAGGTTCTTCTTTGGCGAGTCTGGTGGCGCTGGCTGCGATTGATTTGATGACGATGGAGGTGGGAACCAGTAACTGCAGCCTGTTGGAAATAGAGCATTTCCTATTAGATTTGTCAAGACTTTTATATATTCCACGACAATTCACCAATAATCATTGTCGGTGAGAAGACAATTCAAAGCATTGATGATATGCGTTATGCAAACAAGCGCGGACGATAAAAGAAAACCTGTTACCCAGATGTCAAGGACCGCGTAAACTAATTTGTTGCAATGTGTACTGGACCCAGAATTTCCACTAATCAAATGCAGATTTTTGTCTCAACTCTGAAAGCCACAAGATAAAATGCATTGACTTATAAACTGGTCATAGTCTCAAGGGCCTAAGGATTATATTAAATACTGTAAATAACAATAATAATACTGAGTATAAATAAACTGATGCTAGTGGGCAGCACAGTGGCGCAGCGGTGGAGTTGCTGCCTTATAGCACCAGAGACCCGGATTTGATCCTGACCAAGGGTGATGTCTGTACATTCACCATGACCTTGTGGGTTTTCTCTGGGTGTAGGTTAAATGACTTCTGTAAATTGTCCCTTGTATGCAGGATAGAGCTAGTGTACAGGTGATCGTCGGTTGACTGAACTCCGTAGACTGAAGGGTCTGTTTCTATGCCGTATCTCTAAACCAAACTTGAACCAGAGCACACATTTAAAGGGGGAAGATGCAGATACATGCATATGTAGCACTCACTTTAGGACAAAGAACAGTACAGCACAAGAACAGGCCCTTCCACCCACAATGTCCAGGTCGAACACAATGCCCAGTACAAGTGCTAATATCCTCTATCTCCACATGATCCATATGCCTCCATTTCCTGCATATCCATGTGCCTATCCAAAACATTTTAATGCCCTGTCGTATCTGCCTCCACCACCAACTCCGGCAGCACACTACAGGCACCCACACCCTTTGTAAATAAAAATTGCCCCACACATCTCCTTTAGACCTTTTCCGTCTCACCTGAAAGCTATGCCCTCTAGTCTTTGACATTTCCATCCTGGGAAAACGGTTCTGCAAATCTATGCCTCTTATAATTTTATATACTTTTGGCAGGTTTCCCCTCAGCCTCCGATGTTCCAGAGAAAGCAATCTAAGTTTGTTCAACCTCGCCGTATAAATATTTTAAATATACCCTCATTGTCCCGTGCTGCAATGAATAGAGTCCCAGCCTGCTCAACCTTTCCTTGCAGCTCAGGTCCTGGCAACATCCTCGTAAATCTTCTCTGCACCCTTTCCAGCTTGACATCTTTCCTATAACTTGGTGCCCAGAACTGAACACAATACTCGGCCTCACCAACGTCTTATATAATTGCAACTTGACCTCCCACCTTCTACACTAGAATAGTAAAAAAGCTAATACACGGACTGGTACACGGATAAGAAATGTTTCGATTGAGAAGAGTCAGACGCAGGGAAATGGGACTAGCTTAGATGGGGCATCTTGGTCGGCATGCACAGGTTGGGCCGAAGTGTCTGTTTCCGTGCTGGATGTCCCTATGGTTCACTTATGTGAGCTTATGTTTTTTGTACATACCAGGATATCCAGTTAATAATTTCCAGTCCCCAGAACGGATCGCTGCATGGATCGACACATTAAAGAGAGAATACTGCCATTTGTTCAGTTGTACACTGGATGTTGCATTTTCATTGAGTGAAACGGGACCTGCAGGAGCAAGAGAAGAGGTTATGAACAGGTAGGTCACGCAGATCAGATAGAATGGAACCTGAAACTTCTGTTACCAACATTTAGATTGATGCTTGAAGACCTACCACAATCTACGATAATAACACAAAGACATAGATGACAAAATTAAAGTGGCCAGTAGATCACCTAATTCATAAATGACCAAGCCAACAAAGGGTTAAAAAAAACAACAAATTACTTCATAATACTTTTTGGCATACATTTCTATTTTGTTTAATTCCTTGAGAGTGTAGCAATTTTCAAAATTGAGGGATAATTAATAGTTAAAAATATCCCTGCTGTGAATCATACCATTACATGAAGTTTGACAAAAATGCTGGAGAAACTCAGCAGGTGAGGCAGCATCTATGGAGTGAAGGAATAGGTGACGTTTCGGGTCGACACCCTTGTTCGGACTCATGTGGGGATGGGGGGTGGGTGGGAAGAAGAAAGGAAGAGACGGAGTCAGTAGGCTGTGGGAGAGTTGGGAAGGGGAGGGGAAGGAGGGAGAAAGCAAGGACTACCTGAAATTGGAGAAGTCAATGTTCATACCGCTGGAGTGTAAACTACCCAAGTGAAATATGAGGTGCTGCTCCTCCAATTTGCAGTGGGACTCACTCGGGCCATGGAGGAGGCCCATGACAGAAAGGTCGGATTCGGAATGGGAGGGGGAGTTGAAGTGCTGAGCTACCGGGAGATCAGGTTGGTTAATGCGAACTGAGCTGAGGTGTTGGGCGAAGCGATCGCAAAGCTTGCGCTTGTTCTCACCGATGTAGAGCAGCTGACACCTAGAACAGCGAATGCAATAGATGAGGTTGGAGGAGGTGCAGGTAAACCTGGAAAGACTGTTTAGGTCCTTGGATGGAGTCGAGGGAGGAGGTAAAGCGACAAGTGTAGCATTTCCTGCGGTTGCAAGGGAAAGTACCAGGGGAAGGGGTTGTTTGGGTGGGAAGGGACGAATTGACCAGGGAGTTACGGAGGGGGCGGTCTCTGCGGAAAGCCGAAAGGGGAGGAGATGGGAAAATGTGGCCAGTGGTGGGATCCCATTGGAGGTGGCGAAAATGTTGGAGGATTATCTGTTGTATGTGACGGCTGGTAGGGTAGATGGTGAGGACAAGGGGACAATCTGCCCTTGTTAAGTGGGGGGGATGGGGAGTGAGAGTGGAGCTACGGGATATAGAGGAGACCCCGGTGAGAGCCTCATCTATAGTCGAAGAAGGGAGTTTAGTTTATTGTCACATGTACCGAGGTACAGTGAAAAGCTTTTGTTGCTTGCTAACCAGTCAGCGGGAAGACAATACATGATTACAATCAAGCTGTCCACAGTGAATATATGATAAAGGGAATAACGGTTAGTGCAAGATAAAATCCAGTAAAGTCCGATTCAAGATAGTCCGAGGTAGATAGTAGTTCAGGGCCGCTCTCCATTTATACAGCCATAGAGTGATACAGCTTGGAAATAGGCACTTTAGCCCAACTTGCCCGCAGCCGCCAACATTTCCCAGTTACACTAGTCCCACCTGCTTGTGTTTGGCCCATATCCCTCCAAACCTTTCATATCCATGTACTTGTTTAACTGTTTCATAAACGTTGGGATAATCCCTGCCTCAACTACCTCCTCGGCAGCTTGTTCCATACACCGACCACCCTTTGTGTGAAAACATTACCCCTCGGATTCCTATTGAATCTTTTCCCCTACACCTTGTACCTATGTCCTCTGGTCCTCAATTCCCCTACTCTGAGCAAGAGACTCTGCATCTACCAGAGTTGTTGATAGGATGGTTCAATTGCCTAATAACAGCTGGGAAGAAACTGTCCCTGAATCTGGAGTGTGCATTCTCATACTAGTATCTCTTGCCTGATGGGACAGGGGAAAAGAGGGAGAGGCCATGGTGAGACCCGTCCTCGATTGTGCTGGTGGCATTTGCCGAGGCAGCGTGATGTGTAAATGGAGTCAATGGAAGGGAGGTTGGTTTGTTTGATGGTCTGGGCTGTGTCTACAATAATGGTGACAGATAGCATCTCTGAAACCATGAGAAAGAGCTTGAAATGGTGTGTAGCCTCACCAGACATTAGATATATTTTGGCAGTTGAGGAATGATTGGTCAGAGAGAAAGATGTAAGTTGCTGTGGTCCGTGCAGGAACACATGGAACGGGGTAGGATATCCAATGGAAACAATATTAGGAACTAGGAGCTAAATAGGAATAAGACATCAAGAGGTATGATCACTGGATAACTATGTGCAAACTGCCATAGATGGCCAAATCTAAAGAACCAAAATGCCTCAGGGGCCATTGTGGGCGCAAGTCTACCACAAGCTAAGAACAAATAAAAATGGAAAGACTAAAGTATTCAGAAAAAAGCAAAGGGAATTTCATAATAATGGCGATTAATGACCGATCCAAAAGATGATATAATGGAAATATGTGTAAGAAGGAACTGCAGCTGCTGGTATACACTGAAGACAGACACAAAATGCTGGAGTAAATCTGTGGGTCAGGCAGCATATCTGAGAAAAGGAATAGGTGATGTCTCGACTTTTTCTCCACAGATGCTGCCTGACCCGCTGAGTTATTCCAGCACTTTGTGTCTATATACAGGAAAGGGTCGTACTCCATATTTTCATGACAATTTGGCCTCTCCAGTTTATGCTGGTTCAGAGTGATCCCATTCAATTCCCTGTTATTCATTCCATCCGTTTAGACAGGTACGTGGGTAGAGGTTTAGAGGGATATGTGCCAAAAGCAGGCAGGTGGGACTGATGTAGCTGGGGCATGTTGGTCAGTGTGGGAAGTAGGGACGAAGGGTCTGTTTCCATGCTGTATGATGCCATGATTCTTTTTCATTTGACCATCTTCTCCCCCTTGATTCCCTTTCCGCCCATCTACACGAGGGTCATTCCTGAGGATAGATATGGCCAAATTTACCACCAAACGTAGGGGAACATGAGTAACCCTGGAAAAGAGTAAAAGGAGTTTGATGCCAATTTATTCAGTTAGACAAATCGTATAATGGCAAGCCAAAAATAACAATCCCTTAGAAAACACTGGAGTTATGCAAGTAGTTTCTGGGAAAAACGCACAAAAGAGGTGAAATTTGAAAAAGCAGGAAAGAAGTAGAAAGATAGATACAAAGTGTTGGAATAACTCAACGGGTCAGTTATCATCTCTGGAGGAAAAAGATGGGCGATGTTTCAGGTTGGGACCCTTCTTCAGTCGCTGACCCACTGAGTTATTCCAGCACTTTGTGTCAATCTTTGGTAGAAACCAACATCTGCAGTTCTTTGTTTCTACAAAGGCGTAGAAAGGGAGAGTGGGTGGTGGGTTGGTTGAAAGATACAGCATGGAATCGGGCATATCAGCCCACGTAGATCACACCAGCCATCGATCACTTGTTCATACTAGTTCCATGTTATCCCTACTTTCACATTCACTACCAACACTCCAGAGGCAATTTTACAAAGGCCGATTAACCCTCAAACCCGCATGTGCTTGGGATATGGAAAGAAACTGGAGCAAAGGGTGAATGTGGTCGCTGGTAGAATGGGCAAACTCCACATGGACAGCGCCCGAGGTCAGGATGGAACCCGGGTCTCCAGTGCCGTGAGGCAGAAGCTGTGCCACTGTGCCATAAGAAAGACAACTAGAAAAGGAAAAATGGAAAAAAACAGAAATAACCAATTGATTATCTGTCAAGCTGAAACAACTCGTGACTGAGTTTCTATAGAATGTGGAAAGTTTTACGGTTTGAAACAAACACACACATACAACTGGACCGGGTCTTGAGAAAATATGCTGACCGTGTCTACATTTTATTGTTTCCACACATTTCAGACAGCCCAGGACTTTCCTTCACCAGAAGTGCTCCCCCAGGTATTTTCAAACCAATCTGTTTAAGATATTAGTTGTTGAAAGCTGTGAGGTCATTACCTTGGGATAAGGAAAGTTACATTATGGAACATTTTATCCCGTCTGTGGCTGCTGCAAGAGTCATCTTACAATAAGTGTTTTGGCAGCTTGCACAAAAAGGAGTATGAAGATTTCAATCACATAGTACATCACTAAACAGAACTTGCCTTATTATGCAGGAAGATTAATGATTAATAAAAGCAATATCCTCGACATTTCTTTGTGGTGTTCACTGTGCAAACAGATAATATATTCTGGAAAATGCTATATGTCTTTCTCAAATTTGCATCACAAGTTATTTAGCACTCCACAACCATAAAATGCATGTGAACTCCACAAATCTGTTTTAAATTAAATTCTTTGCAACATGGAATACTGGCAGCTACGGGCTAAATTAAAGCCCAGCTCTGTGCCAAGTTTGCTGATCTTACCCTGGACAGCTGTATAACTGGCCTTAGAACCTGTGGTTTAGGAAGGGGACAATACCTGCCAGTGGTTTTCCATTGATCCAGGTTGTGAAGTGTATCAAATGAAAACAGGTTTAACTGTTAAGTTCCCAAAGCCATATGGCCTGCCCAATCTTTCCTTCAAGAACTGCCAGTCAACTCCCTCTCAAAGAACCTCCCATCTTGCACATCTAATCCCATCCCCACAGGAAGGGAAGTGGAAGCATCATGGTGCACAGCCATAAGGGCTTGTGTCTTCTAACTCCTGAAATCCAGGTTTGATCCAACCCAACATATTTAGCTTTGTTTCGTTTAGAGATACAGCGTGGAAACGGGTCCTTCGGCCCACCAAGCCCACACCGATCAATGATCTCCAGACACAAGCACTATCCTACACACTAGGGACAATTTACATTCTTTACCAAAGCCAATTAACCTAAAAACCTGTATGTCATTGGAGTGTGATGAAACCGGAGCACCCGTGGAAAATCAACATGGTCACAGGGAGAAGGTAAAAACTCCGTACATATAGCACCCGTAGTCAGGATCAAACCCTGGTCTCTGGTGCTGTAATGCTAATGCTAAGTAGTGAGCAACATTATTTTAAATAGGACCAACGATTGTCAAAACTGCTTCCCTAACTCCAACTGAAACTCAATAGCTGTAAATATCACTTGATATCGCTGTTGACACAAGATTTTGAGTGGTGCAACAGCAGAATAGCCAAGTGACCTTAAAGCTGGAAACCTCTGGAAATCCAAATTAGTTTCATTTGTTTAGAGATACAGCATGGAAACAGGCCCTTTGTCCCATCAAGTCCACGCCAACCATCGATCTTCTGCTCAAACTAGTTCTACATTATCCTATTTTCTCATGCAGTCCCTACACATTAGGGACAACTTAAAGGACCACATACCAGTTACAACACTGCATTCTATTATGCAATGTTCTGGTGGTGGCATCCCACAAAAATAATGCTTTAGGTCAAAATGATCAATGCAATAAAGGAATATGATTCAATATATCCCTAGCAAGATTTCCATAAATGGGACACAAATAGCCAAAGTGCTGGGAGATCATGTGCCCATAACATGCATTCACAAAACATATTCTGCTGATTAATGCAACCAACATGCTCCATTCCCTTGAATGGGCTGGGTTAAAACTGTCTGTAAGATACGCTAGGTTCATTGGTCCTAGCAGAACTTCTTTCCTACTGTAGATGCTGGATATAATTTAAAAGGTAACAAGAGTTGCATGTAGCAACTGAGCATGTTGCCTTGCATGAGGAGTGAACACTACCCAGTCCATCACAGGTCCTGACATCATCATGGAAGGGATTTACATGAGTCGCTGCCTCAAAAAGGCAGCCAGCATCATCAGAGACCCACACCACACTGGCCACACATTCATTTCACTCCTGCCATCGGGAAGAAGATACAGGAGCCTGAAAACTGTAACGTCCAGGTTCAGGAACAGCTTCTTCCCTACAGCCAGCAGGCTATTAAGCACGACAACCTGAAAATAAGCTCTGAACTAAGACTTGAGGGGCTTTGTCTTTTTGCACTATTTTTGTTTGTTTTCTTTTAATGTGTATGTGATAGATATACACAAAATGCTAGAGTAACTCAGCGGGACAGGCAGCATCTCTGGCGAGAAGGAATACATTTTGGGTCGAGACCTTTCTTCAGACTGATGTCAGGGGAGTGGGCAGGACAAAGATAGAATGTAGTCGGAGACATTAAAGGGCCTGTCCCACCTGCATGCGATTGCACGCGTCTAGCGCGACCAAACGTGGTGGCTTGAGGCGTACGGCCTCGCGGGGTCGGTCCTACTTCCAACCGCGGAGACGTCTGGAGTTGTGCGGGGCTGGTCCCGATATCAAACTCACCAATCAGCTGGGCAGTAGGCGGGCCGACTGAATTGAGGCGTTGCGTGTGGCCTCAATGCGGCTGCGGGCCGACAGGCCGTTGTCGCGCGGGATTTTCGGACAGTGCAAGATTTTTGGAGACCCGCCCAACTCCAAACGCCTCCGGCGATCGAAGTGGGACCGACCCCGCGAGGCCGTACGCCTCAAGCTACCATGTTTGGTCGCACTAGACGCATGCTATCACAAGCTGGAGGAACAGGCCCTTAAGACAGGTGGAAGAACTGGGAAGGGGGAGGGGATGGAGAGAGAGGACTATCTGAAGTTAGAGAAGTCAATGTTCATACCGCTGGGGTGCAAACTACCCAAGCAAAATACGAGGTGCTGTTCTTCCAATTTGTGCTGGGCCTCACTCTGACAATGAAGGAGCCCCAGGACAGAAAGGTCAGATTGGGAATGGGAGGGGGAGTTGAAGTGTTGAGCAACTGGGAGATCAGGTAAGCTAAGACAGACTGAGCGGGGGCATTTAGTTTAGTTTAGTTCAGAGATACAGCGCTGAAACAGGTCCTTAATCCACCAAGTCCATGCAAATCAGCGATCCTTGTACACCAGCACTATTAAACACACTAAGGACAATTTACAATCTTTACCGAAGCCAATTAACCTACAAACCTGTACGTCTTTGGAGTGCTGGAACATCCAGAGAAAACCTACGCAGTCACGGGGAGAATGTACAAACTCCATACAGACAGCACCCGTAATGAGGATCAAACCCTGGTGCTGTAAGACAGCAACTCTACCGCTGAGCCACCGTGCCGCCCCAAAAGTGTTATTGCCATAAGATAAAGGAAGTTGCAAATTCAGTTCAACACCTCACAAGAACTGCCCTGATCTTTACAAAGAAAATACTGGTTTCAGAAATATATTGGCAGTACTGTATTGTTTAATACAGTAGCATTCATTCCGTTTAAAGTATAATGATATAAAACAGCCTGGCGACAAATTTAATCTCAGCTGGAACCCTGTGTTACATGCCAAAAAAACACAGCGGTGTGCATTGGGTTAGAAGGAATAATCAGTTTGGAAGTATTAACCATCAATCGCGTGTTTCAATGATGGGTTATTAAATAATATTAGCCAGATTGGACAGTGGGTTGCAGAAACTGGCATCTCCGACATGAGAGGTAGGTGCTCAATAACGGGGGAGCAATGCAATCTTTATTGTTAGGATACGTTTAGCAGTTCAACAATATTGTCAGGGAATATCCAAGTAATCATTTCCTACTTTGGAAACAAAGTTCCCAAATTCTACCTCGAGTTATATCGCATGGCTCTTTGGCCCAACTGGCCCACGCTGAACAACATGTCCCATCTACACTAGTCCCATCTGCTCGCGCTTGAACCATAACCTTCTAAACATATCCCATCATGTACCTGTCCAAATGTCTCTTAAATGTTATGACAGTATCTGCCTAAACTACCGCCTTCAGCAGCTCATTCCATATACCCACCAACCTTTGTGTAAAAAAAATACCCCTCAGGTTCCTATTAAATATTTCCCTCCTCACATTAAACTTATGTCCTCTGGTTCTCAATTCCCCTACCCTGTCAAAAGACTGTGCATTTACCCAATCCATTCCTCTTATGATTTTGTACATCTCTATAAGATCACCCCTCATCCTCTTACACTCCAATAAACAAAGTCCTAGCCTACTCAACCTCTCCCTGTGGCTCAGGCCCTCGAGTCCTTGCAACATCCCCATCAGTCTTCTCTGCATCCTTCTCAGCTTGACAACATGTTTCCTGTAACACGGTGACCAAAACTGAACATATTACTTTAAATGTGGTCTCACCAATGTCTTATACAACTGTAACATGACATCCCAACTATACTCAGTACTCTGACTGATGAAGGCCAATGAGCCAAAAACTTTTTTGACCACCCTGTCTATCTGTGATAGACAAAAATTTCTGGAGTCACTCAGCGGGCCCTGCAGATTCTGGAGAGAAGGAATGCGTGACGTTTCCGGTCGAGATCCTTCTTCAGACCTATCTGTTTTGCTACTTTCAAAGAACTGTGTACCTGCACTCCTAGATCCCTCTGCTCTACTACACTCCCCAGATCCCTACTATTCACTGTGCAGATCCTGCCTTGTTAGACTACATAAAATGTAACATCTCCTATTTCTCTATCAAATTCAATCAACCATTCATTCCTCAGCCCACCTGGCCAATCGATCAAGATCCTGCTGCAACTTTTGACAACCATCTTCACTATCTACAATACCACCCACTTTAGTGTCATCTGCAAACTTGCTAATCATGTCTTGTACGTTCCCATCCCAATCATTGATATAGATGACTGACAGCAATGGGCCCAGCATCGAACCCTGAGGCACTCCACTAGTCAAAGGCTTCCAGTCAGAAAACAACCTTCCATCACCACCCTCTGCTTCCTTTCATGAAGCCAATTTTCTATCCATTCAGCTATCACTCCTTGGATCCCAAGCAATCTAACCTTCTGGAGCAGCCTACTATGTGGAACATTGCCAAAAGCACCTGCAGTACATTTTTCGTTCACTTCTACACTTTTAAGTTGAATTAGATCTGAGCAACACAATCGCTATTAACAATAGACTGAAGAGCAGGATTTCCCACTCAGGTTACATTTAATCACTGGTTTATTCAATAAAAGGTCACAAACTCGGAATCCACACTTCAAAAGTAATTCACTGAAAGGAAGGACTTCTTTCTTTCTCACTGAAAGGAAGGAAAGCATTTTATCGGGATGCATCACAGCTTGATTTTAGGAACAGCTCCATCCAAGACCGCATGAAATTGCAGAGAATTGTGGTTGCAGCCCACACCGTCACACAAACCAACCTTCCTTCCACTGTCTCCATCTACACCCCAGGCTGCCTCGGCAAGGCCAGCAGCATAATCAAGGATGAGTTACACCCTAGCCACTCCCTCTTCTCGGATAAAAGGTATAGAAGTGTGGAAATGCACACCTCCAGATTCAGGGATAGTTTCTTCTCAGCTGTGACCAGGCAACTGAACCAACCTTCAAACAATAATAAAGAAGTCCTGAACTACTATCTACCTCATTGGATACCCTCGGACTATCTTTGATCGGACTTTACTGGACTCTTGCACGAAACAATGTTCACAATATTCCCTTTATCTTGAACGCTGTGGATTGCTTGATGGTAATAATGTATTGTCCTTTTGCTGACTGGTTCGCATGCAACAAAAGCTTTTCACTGTGCCTCGGTACAAGTGCCAATAAACTAAACTTAACTCCTGGACATCCCAGCATTATGGTAAAATCTAAGTCCATGGTTTTGTTCTGGCCTGCTTTCACCCGCCAGTCACCTGCACCCCCCCCCCCCCCCCCCACCCCCCCCCCACCTCCACCTCCACCTCTACCTTTCAGTCTGAGAAAGAAAATTCCGATACAAAACGTAACCGATTCCTTGTCTCCAGTGATGCTGCCTGACCAGCTGAGTTACTCCAGCATTGTGTGCCTATCTTCTGTACAAACCAGCACCGGCAGTTCTTTCCTACACATAGGCATTTATTTTGACTTTCCAATATTTATCCGCTTCCCATCAAGATCTGGATTTTATCCCCCCACATTTTACAAGTTTTTTTAATAACATCTGGAAAGATGTATTGTAAATCTTGTGTATTGTAGGACTGCAACAGAAACAAATAGTTCAATCTCTGCAACCACAGTAATTTTGGATTAAACCGATTAAACCTCAATTTTAAAAAATGATATGGAAATATTTCAAACATCTTAAAATAATGCATTAGTTTGGAGAATAAAATGGTAAGTGTCCAATCTCTCTATCGTAAGACGTTAAAAAACAAGACCAGTCTGTACAGCCAGCTCCATCACTCATTATAACATTTCCATATAAAACCTACAATTTCTGCCCATTTTAATACTGCAACTTTGCTTAAAATATTTGCATTATATATTTCACATAGCTTTGAGTCCATGCTGGATAAACTCAAAGCTATGCAAATATTTATTTAGAATATTTATTTATAAAGAATGCAATTGGTTCTTTGATGAATACCATTCTCTCGTATTCTCCTCTAACTTATCCTCTGACTTACCCATTAATAGCCGTCTGATTGTCCAACCACTAACCTACATTGGGAGTAATCTACACTAACCAACTCTTCTTCTTATCGAGTGCACATCACAAGATTAGAAATTATTCAGCCAAAGCTGAACACGCCTCTCGGCATCTGCATACAATGGCGTCTTGCACTGCTTGTGCATGGTGGTGGATACAGTCCAGGGAAGCGATGTGAATGCTCTTTCCTTGACCCCACTAACCAACTAATAACCAGCATGATTTGGGGATGTAGGAGGAAACCAGAGCACCCAGGGGAAACCCATGTGGCCGCAGAGAGGGTCATAAGGTTATAAGGACTAGGATTCGAATTAAGCTATTCGGCCCATCAAGTCTACTCCGCTTTCCAATCATGGCTGATCTATCTTTCTCTCATAACCCCATTCTCCTGCCTTCTTCCCATAACCTCTGATACTACTAATCAAGAATCTATCTATCTCTGCCTTAAATATATCCACCTACTTGGCCTCCACAGCCTTCTGTGGTAAAGAATTCCACAGATTTACCACCCTCTGATTAAAGAAACATTTCCTCATCTCCTTCCTAAAAGAACGTCCTTTAAATCTGAGGTTAGAACCTTTAGCCCTAGACTCTCCCACTAGTGGAAACATGCTCTCCATGTCCACTCTATCCAAGCCTTTCATTGTTTTGTATGTTTCAATTAGGTCCCCCCTCATTCATCTAAACTCCAGTGAGTACAGGCCCAGTGCCATGAAACGCTCATCATAGGTTAACCTACTAGGATGTGCAGACTTTATTTATAGATAACACCAGAATTTAGGATTGTATCTGGGTAATTGGAACTGAGATAACTACACTATTTGCAGTTCTATATTACATTAAAATGGTAAGCTTGTAACTTTGATTCCTGAAGCGTGAGGTTTTCTTCACATCAAGCTTTTTATTTTCACCACCAAAGTTCCCTCCCCTCTGTTCGCTTACCGCCACAACAGATCAACGGTGGATGCGATCTCGCTGGCTCTCCACTCCGCTCTGGACCACTTGGACAACAAAAACTCATATGTCAGGCTGTTATTCATTGATTACAGCTCGGCATTTAATATAATCATCCCCTCCAAGCTGGTTACCAAACTCGCAGAACTGGGTCTCCGCAAATCCCTCTGCAACTGGATCCTCGACTTCCTCATTCACAGACCACAGTCAGTTCATATTGGTGGAAATGTGTCAGATTCGATAACAATCAGCACGGGAGCACCTCAAGGCTGCGTACTTAGCCCCCTGCTGTACTCACTCTATACTCATGACTGTGTAGCCAATCATAATGCAACTCCATCATCAAGTTCGCTGACGACACCACTGTTGTGGAGCGTATCACTGATGGGGATGGGTCAGAGTATAGAAGTGAGATCGACCAACTGACCAAATGGTGCCAGCACAATAACCTGGCTCTCAACACCAGCATAACCAAGGAACTGATTGTGGACTTTGGAAGGGGTAGGATGGGGACCCACAATCCCGTTTATATCAACGGGTTGCTGGTGGAAAGGGTCAAGAGCTTCAAATTCCTGGACATGCACATGTCTGAAGATCTTTCCTGGTCCGAGAACACGGATGCAATCATAAAGAAAGCACATCAGCGCCTCTACTTCCTGAGAAGATTACGGAGAGTCGGTATGTCAAGGAGGAATCTCTCTAACTTCTACAGGTGCACAGTAGAGAGCATGGTGACTGGTTGCATCGTGGCTTGGTTCGAAAACATGAGTGCCCTGGAGCGGAAAAGACTACAAAAAGTAGTAAACACTGCCCAGTCCATCATCGGCTCTGACCTCCCATCTATAGAGGGGGTCTATCACAGTCACTGCCTCAAAAAGGCTGGCAGTATCATCAAGGACCCACACCATCCTGGCCACACACTCATCTCCCCACTACCTTTAGGTAGCAATGTTACAAAATTTTGAGATTTTAAAAATCAAGTCTGCAATTTATCCCATCAGATAAAGCATAACAATAAGTTTAATTTGACACCAAATTCACTTTCATATCTCAAGTATTAAAAAAGTTATGGCCATTTTCATACTCAGAAATTAGCATCTTGTTCCCTATTGATTTTCAATGGACATTACAAAAAAGCTGTGATCTTGGATAGTTAAAAGGCCATTTCTTAAGGAAAGATTAACATTTTTAAATAGCCTAAGTGTCCAAATAATATTCACAAATAATTCACAATATAACATGATTTTTATATCTAATTTACATTAATTTATAGGCCAAATGGAAGGAATTTAGTGTTTAAGAGGGAACTGCAGATGCTGGAGAATCGAAGGTTACACAGAAAAGCTGGAGAAACTCAGCGGGTGCAGCAGCATCTATGGAGCGAAGGAATTTAGTGTTCAATTGCTGTAAATAAATGCCCATTTAAATCGGCTTTCTAGTGGGTTTCTGTGAACGCGCTGGTTTAGAATGTTGACATCGCGCTGGATTAGTGCCCTCAAATGCCGAGAAAAATACTGCGGGATATAAAAAGCCCAAAATGAACTACTCGCTATAGATAACTTGATATATAGGGTTATATATATGCCCCATTTAATGTAAAAATAAGGTACATACCTTTAATTGTTTGCTTTATAAAACCCTGGGGCTGCGAGAGGTTGCGGAATCAGATAGTAATTTAAAAATTATTATAGCTATATTATCGAGGCCTATAAAACTAATAATACCTTTTGCGACCGGGTCTTGCAGCGATTTTTCGTTAATGATTTACTAGGCTGAACATCTGCGATTAGTACAGCCTAGTAAAAATCGTGTTTTAAACCCGCCCCCTCCAAACAGCGCCAAAATCGCGGACCTGGCTGTGGGCAGATTCCCAATGACGATTCAGGTAGGTTTTGTAACATACCTACTTTAGGTAGAAGGTACAGGAGCCTGAAGACTGCAACGACCAGGTTCAGGAATAGCTACTTCCCCACAGCCATCACGCTATTAAACACGGCTCGGACAAAACACTGAACATTAATAGCCCATTATCTGTTTATTTGCACTTTATCAGTTTATTTATTCATGTGTGTATATATTTATACAATGGTATATGGACACACTGATTTACTCTGTATTCGTGTCTACTATATTCTGGTATGCTAAAGCAAAGCAAGAATTTATTGTCCTATCTGGGACACATGACGATAAACTCTCGTGAACTGATGTTTTACCACTATGAACAAAAATGTCCATTCATGGAATATAATTCGGCATTGGGTAGTTCCCTTTACTCCTGAATTTAGATTTGGAGATACAGCACAGCCCTTTGGCCCATTGAGGCTGCGCCGATCAGCAATCGCCCTGTACATTAGTTTTATCTTATATACTAGGGACAATTTACAGAAGCCAATTAAACTACAAACCGGTATGTCTTTGTAGTGTTAGAGGAAACCGGAGCACCCAGAGAAAACCCACGCAGGTTGTGGGGAGAACGTACAAACTCCGTACAGACAGCATCCGTAGTCAGGATCGAGCCTGGGTGTCCGACACTGTAGGGCAGCAACTCTATCTCTGCGCCACTGTTCTGCCTTCCTCGAAAGTTAGTCAAAAATGACTCGCATTTCAGTTGCGACCAGCCCATTGACATTGTTGTGATAATCAATGAGTTGGCAGGATTACAACTGAGAGCCTTTTACACAAATAGACCGTGTACCACATACCAAGTCAGGAGTAACTCAGTAGGTCAGGCAACATCTCTGAAGGACATGGATAGTCAACGTTTCGGGTCAGGACCCTTCAATCAAAAAGTACCCTAACATGTCCTCCACAGATGCCGTTTCACCCGCCGAGTTCATCCAGCATCTAAGCAAGATTCAATCATTTGTAATTCCTTGTGTCCCCATTTACAGATAATTTCTGTAATGGAATTCATTACAGTGGCGCAATGGTGGAGTTGCTGCCTTACCCGGGTTCAATCGTGCCAGGGACCCGGGTTCAATCCTGCCAGAGACCTGGGTTCAACCCTGACTACGGGTGCTGTCTGTATGGAGTTTGTATGTTCTCCCCTTGACCTGCGTGGGTTTTCTCCGGGTGCTCCGGTCTCCCACACTCCAAGGATGCACCGGTTTGTAGGTTAATTGGCTTGGTAAAATTGTAAATTGTCCCTGTGTGTAGGATTGTGTTACTGTAGTGTTCAGTGGGCAGAAGGGCCTGCTTCCATGCTGCATCTCTAAATTAAGCTAAAGACTGCAACTAACAAAAGTCATTCCCGAAGCAGCTTTGTTGCATCTCTTCAAATAAATGGGGTACTTTCTCCAATCAGTGGAGGATGGTTAGATACAAAGCAATGGATTAGTAAAATGGATGAAGGGGTGCCAGTGGATGTAGTGTACCTAGACTTTCAGAAAGCCTTTGATAAGGTCCCGCACGGGAGACTGGTGACTAAAATTAGAGCACATGGTATTGGGGGCAGGGTGTTGTCATGGATAGAAAATTGTTTGGCAGACCGGAAGCAAAGAGTAGGAGTGAACGGGTCCTTTTCAGAATGGCAGGCAGTGGCGAGTGGAGTGCCGCAAGGCTCGGTGTTGGGGCCGCAACTGTTTACCATATATATTAATGATTTGGAAGAGGGAATTAGGAGCAACATTAGCAAGTTTGCGGATGACACAAAGCTGGGTGCCAGTGTGAACTGTGAAGAGGATGTTAGGTTACAGGGTGACCTGGACAGGTTGAGTGAGTGGGCAGATGCGTGGCAGATGCAGTATAATATAGATAAAGGTGAGGTTATCCACTTTGGCGGCAAAAACAAGGGGGCAGATTATGATCTCAATGGGGTTAGGTTAGATAAGGTGGGGGGGGGGGGGGGGGGGTGCAGCGAGACCTGGGCGTCCTTGTACACCGATCACTGAAAGTTGGCTTACAGGTACAGCAGGCAGTGAAGAAAGCTAATGGAATGTTGGCCTTCATAACAAGAGGATTTCAGTATAGGAGTAAAGAGGTTCTTCTGCAGTTGTATAGGGCTCTTGTGGTACAGTTTTGGTCTCCTAATTTGAGGAAGGACATCCTTGTGATTGAGGCAGTGCAGTGTAGGTTCACGAGATTGATCCCTGGGATGGTGGGACTGTCATATGAGGAAAGATTGAAAAGACTAGGCTTGTATTCACTGGAGTTTAGAAGGATGAGGGGATATATTATAGAAACATATAACATTATTAAAGGACTGGACAAGCTAGATGCAGGAAAAATGTGCCCAATGTTGGGCGAGTCCGGAACCAGGGGCCACAGTCTTCGAATAAAGGGGAGGTCATTTAAGACTGTGAGAAAAAACATTTTGAGAAAAAAAGAGTTGTGAATTTATGGAATTCCCTGCCACAGAGGGCAGTGGAGGCCAAGTCACTGAATGGATTTAAGAGAGAGTTAGATAGAGCTCTAGGGGCTAGTGGAGTCAGGGGATATGGGGAGAAGGCAGGGCACGGGTTATTGATAGGGGACGATCAGCCATGATCACAATGAATGACGGTGCTGGATCGAAGGGCCGAATGGCCTCCTCCTGCACCTATTTTCTATGTTTCTATGTTTCAATTGTTTTAAATGAATTCCAGTAAGAGAAGTCAGTACAGCCTCCGATTTACCGAAGATTACCAAATCATCTTCCACTTTGTGTGGGAATAGTGATGCTACCATAACCGAATGAAGATTGCTCAAGATGCCATTTCAAATGTACTATTAAAGATACCACCACACTGAATGAAGAGAAATCTTAAGTTAGAAAATCCATCATTTTGTTTCGAACAAAAGAGCCCTAAGCTATGTTCAGCAGTGTCAATCAATTTCACTTACATTGTGCCTGGTTTTCTGTTATTAAGGTTACTTATCTAAAGCAGAAACAAAGGAACTCAACATTTCAGAGAGTCCTTTTATAAACTGAACTATTTGGCATTTTTAATAAAAAGTGTGACAATCCTGCTACAACCATCGCTTAAGTTGTGACCTTTAGATAAAAGGTGGAACTACAACAGGAAATGCAACAAATCAACAAGTTTGCGGAAAGTACCAACCCAAAGGCACAAAAGAAAAATGTTTTCAGATGCTTTTAGTTTTAAAATTTGCCAAAACTTTACTTGACTTTCTTACCGGAGATGTGGGAAACTCAGGCCTACCCTGGGAACTGGGAGAACAACCCATTTGCTACAGCAGCTGTAAGCTGTCTAGACAGCAAGCAGGTGCATCTACTTTCCTCCCCAAAGACTATTTCTCTCAGCAATGTGCATTCTGGTTTTTGTTCGGTCCCTAGTCTGCGTTAACTTACCTCAGTCATTATAATGAGATCAGCCTTCTGAAGGGATATGGACCCATGTTACTCGATCGTTCGTAAGCTGCCTTTCTCAAGACCCAACTAACTTTATTATAATAGCAAGTATATTTTACTTGGCTAAGGAGACTAAAACTGCCTCCAGCACTCCAGATGTAATTTCAGTGGAGTTCTATAGCAACAGGATTTCCTTACTCCCACACCTTCAAGACAAAGTCTCACATTCTATTAGCCTAGTGCTGACGCGAACACGATTAAACACTTGGAAAAATTTATTACTTACTCAGTTTCAAAGAAAATGAGGATTAGAGGTGTTGTGCCATTTAAAGAAGCATATGTACACATTCCTGAAAGCTCTCACCCAAAAATGACCACCTTTACTGCAATAATTATACAATATGTTACTTTAAAAGTGGTACTAGATGAGCATTATATACCTGTTCTGCATACTACGCTTACCTCAAGATTCAGGGACAGTTGTTATCATGCAACGTGTAAAACGCCTTCTTCACCACACTGTCCACCTGCCTCGCCACTTTTAGGGAACCATTCATGTGCACTTCTAGATCTCCCAGTTCCACAACAATCTCCAGGGCTCTTCCATTTATTGTGCAAGTCTTGCCCAGGCTAGCCTAGCATGAGAGATCTTGAGGGAGGTCTTGCTAAAGTCCATATAGATAACGTCCACTGCCTTGCCTTCATCAATCCACTTGATGACCTCTTCAAAAAATGAATCGAATGACCTCCTCAGCCGTGAATTCCACAGATTCCACCCTCTTTGACATAAGACATTCCTTCTCATCCCCTTTCTAAAGGTTGATGAGCTAACGTGGGTTCATGAGCTAAGGAGGGCTAAGAGCACACAAGAGTATTTGTTGGGGGAAATAAAGACATGCAGTGTTGAGGATGGGACCATGAGCAGGTGACTAATGGAGTTCTGGGAATGCGCTGTATTGGAAAGATGGCCAAGTGGTTATCCTGAACAATGCTTTTTAAGGGGTGACTACGTACCGTGAAATCTTTGAATGTTGATTCCTGGATCGGCAGGCTTAGTCATAGCATCATATAATGTGGAAACAGGTCCTTCAGCCCAACTTGATGCAGGAAGATTATTCCCGATGTTGGGGAAGTCCAGAACTAGGGGTCACAGTTTAAGGATAAGAGGGAAGGAAGTCTTTTAGGACCGAGATGAGAAAATCGTTTTTTACACAGAGAGTGGTGAATCTGTGGAATTCTCTGCCACAGAAGGTAGTTGAGGCCAGTTCATTGGCTATATTTAAGAGGGAGTTAGATGTGGCCCTTGTGGCTAAAGGCATCAGGGGGTATGGAGAGAAGGCAGGGATGGGATACTGAGTTGGATGATCAGCTATGATCATATCGAATGGCGATGCAGGCTCGAAGGGCCGAATGGCCTACTCCTGCACCTATTTTCTATGTTTCTAACTTGCCTACACCAAACAACATGTCCCATCTACACTAGTCCCATCTGCCTGCATTTGCCCCATACCCCTCTAAACCTGTCCTATCCATGTACCACTTAAAATGTCTCTTAAACGTTGCTCTAGTACCTGCATACATTTTGTGCTCGTCACACATGAAGAGATTAATGAAACCAAGCTATACTCTCGAGTTTAGAAGAATAAGTGTCAATCTCAATGAAACACAAAAAGCTCTTAAGAGCGTTAAAAGAATGGCTGCTTGGCTGACTATTCTCCTGGCCGAGGTCGTCAGAACCAGGAGACATAGCCTCAAAATGTGGAGACTGTGACAATAAGAAATATTGCTCCAAACAGCAAGTTAGTCTTTGGGATTCAGTAGCCAAGAGGTAGGTTCAATTGCAAAGTGGATCAAAACAGAAATCAATGGAACTAATGGATGTGGGATCCAAGCAAGAGAGTGGAGCTGCCGTGAAAGACCACCTATGATGTTATTGAATTATAGAGCACAAACATAAACCAACCTCCCTTCCATTGACTCCATTTACACCACACACTGCCTTGGCAAGGCCACCAGCATAATCAAGGACCAATCGCGCCCTCTTCTCCCCTCTCCCCATCAGGCAAGTGGTACAGAAGTGTGAAAATGCATACCTCCATATTCAGGGATGGTTACTTCCCAGCTGTTACGAGGCAACTGGACCATCCAACCAACAACTAAAGAGCAGTTCTGAGTTACTATCCTGCGAGAGCAAGGGCAGGCACGGCGATCGTTTCGCTGAACACCTCTGCGCGGTCCACCTTGGCCTAAGCAATCTCCCAGTTGCCTTCCATTCCCATACTAACCCTTCTGTTCTGGGTCTCCTCCACTGTCAGAGTGAGGCCCAGTGCAAATTGGAGGAACACCAGCTCATATCTCGCTTGGGCAGATTACAACCCAGCGGTATGAATATTGATTTCTCTAAGCCCTGATTTCCCTCTCTCTCCGTCCCTCCCCCACCCGAGTTCTTCCGACTTGGTTCACCGTCCACCTGATTAATTTGACTGATATTTGACTATTTGATTGTCTCTTCGTCACCTTCCCCTCAGCTAACAAAGTAGCGTTCTACATTTCATTGTCTGCTTTGATCTGACTCTTTACCCTACCATGTCTCTAGTCTCCCCCTCCTGAAGAAGGGTCTCGACTCTAACCAAGATGCTGAGTTACAACAAGATTTTGTGTCTTCCTACACACTACTATCTACTCGTTGGAGACCCTCCTACTATCTTTGATCAGATTTTAATGGACTTGATCTTGCAATAAATATTCACGTGATTCCCTTTATCCTGTTTCTGTACACTGTGGATGGCTCAATTATAATCAGGTATTGTCTTTCCGCTGACTGGTTAGCACGTAACAAAAGCTTTTCACTGCACCTCGTTACACGAGACAATAAACTAAACTCAAAGAGCAGGAACAGGAGAACAAATGGCCTACTTTGGTTTATGTTTCTTATGTTCTTATATTTTGTAATGGCTGCCCCATTATTTGCAGTTGGATGGATTCAGCGTGAACACCAACAACAGGAAGGTATACGCCATTGAAAGAAGATACACAATCACAAGGTGTTGCAGTCAAGCAGCATCTCTGGACCCTTCTTCAGTTTAATTGTAGTGGGAGATGGAATGAGAGAAAGCTAGACAAGAGGTGGGACAAAGCCTGGCAAGTGATAGGTGAGGAGGGGCTGTGACTGGCAGAAGAGTGGACAAAGGTCAAAGATGAAAAGAAGACAAAAGCGTGTCGGATAGAGGAGAGACGAGGAGAAGGGGAGTGAAACGTGCAACCAGAGAAAGGGGTACAGGGTGGAAGGGGACGGGATGGGGAGGGGGAAGGAGGCGGGAGAGTAGGAGAAAACGGGTGTGCATCCGTGTGGGGCATTGGGAAGAGAGGAGGAAAAAGGAGGAAGGGAGGGGGTGGGCGTTGGGTGAAGATCTCCTGCGGCGAAGGAAGCTGACAATTGACGGGCTCATTCATCACATTACCGAGCAAGTATTTTAGAAAGTCACACTTACATGGAGAATTATCAACAAACAGCGGATCGATGTTGTGAAGCAGTTCATTTCTGGGCGAGGAATGTCCTTCACTGAAGAAAGAGGATTGAAGTTTACTTTTAAAACCCACTGTGTACAACTTAATATCGCAAAGACATATACTTCAAAATGCAATCATTTTTCCAACTGTTTATTCACAATTTAAATTAAGCAAAGTGGTTGAGGCAGGGTGGGAGGTGGAATATTTTTTCTGAGAATTTCACTCTATTAATGTTGAATTGAAATGTAAACAAATGTGGTTACTGACCCCTGACCAGACTTTGTACAAGGAGGTCAAATCTTTAGAAAACAGTACCAGCCAGTACTCTAGCACTGTTTAAAGTTCCATCCAAGTTAATCACTGCCTTTACTTTCTACCTCAATTCTCTGGTAAAGGAGACGGTTAGCTATATTCCAATCTCATGGATTGCTATTGCTGTCTTAATGAATGATTGATTGATTGATTGATTGAAAGATAGAGCATGGAAACTATGTTTACGAAGGAACTGCAGATGCTGGAAAATCGAAGGTAGACAAAATTGTTGGAGAAACTCAGCGGGCGAGGCAGCATCTATGGAGCGAAGGAAATAGGCTCCTTCGTTCCAGAGATGCTGCCTCACCCGCTGAGGTCCTCCAGCATGGAAGCTATATGTCCATTGACCACCAAAATCACAGTAGTTCTAAGTTATCCCATTTTCGAATCCACTCCCCACACACTAGGACCAATTTACACAGGACTCTGGCGCTGTGAGGCAGCAGCTCTATCAGCTGAACCACGGATCCGCAGCTATTCAGCCGTCAGCAGCATTTGGGGTGGGCACAGTGGCGCAGCGTTAGAGTTGCTGCCTTACAACGCCAGAGACCCGGGTTCCATCCTGACTACTCTCTGTACGGAGTTTCTACATTCCCCCCATGATCACATGGGTTTTCTCCGTAGGGCTCCAGTTTCCTCCCTCATTCCAAAGACGTGCAGGTTTGTAGATTAATTGGCTTCTGTAAATTGCAAATTGTCCCCAGTGTGCAGGTAGTGCTAGTGTACAGGGATAACGCTGGTTGGCGCAGACTCAGTGGGACGAAGGGTCTGTTTCCACATTGTATCTCTAAAGTCTGGTCTAACCTGTTGCCTATAACATGCCCATCAATTCTCCTTGATTCTCCTAGTCCCCACTTACACGATGGGTAATTTCCTGGGACAAATATGTTTACATTTACTGCTGATACTGTGAATAGACAATAGACAATAAGTGCAGGAGTAGGCCATTCAGCCCTTCGAGCCAGCACCGCCATTCAATGTGATCATGGCAGATCATCCACAATCAGTATCCCATTCCTGCCTTCTCCACATATCCCCTGACTTCGCTATCTTTAAGACCCCTATCTAGCTCTCTTTTGAAAGTATCCAGAGAACCAGCCTCCACCGCTCTCTGAGGCAGAGAATTCCACAGACTCTCAACTCTCTGTGAGAAAAAGTGTTTCCTCGTCTCTGTTCTAAATGGTTTACCCCTTCTTCTCAAACTGTGGCCCCTGGTTCTGGACTCCCCCAACAATCGGGAACATGTTTCCTGCCTCTAGCGTGGCCAAACCCTTAATAAACTTATATGTTTCAATAAGATTCCCTCCCATCCTTCTAAACTCCAGAGTGTACAAGCCCAGCCACTCCATTCTCTCAGCATATGACAGTCCTGCCATCCTGGGAATTAACCTTGTATGTATCAATCAATCAATCAATCAAATACTTTATTGTCATTCAAAAATACACCAACAAATGCAAGTCTGAACAAAATTTTGTTGCATCTGGCTCACCGTGCAACATAAACCTACCCTGCACTCCCTCAATAGCAAGAATGTCCTTCCTCAAATTAGGGGACCAAAACTGCACACACTACTCCAGGTGTGGTCTCACTAGGGCCCGATACAACTGCAGAAGGACCTCTTTGCTCCTATACTCGACTCCTCTTGTTATAAAGGCCAACATGCCATTCGCTTTCTTCACTGCCTGCTGTACCTGCATGCTTACTTTCATTGACTGATGAACAAGGACCCCCAGATCCCTTCGTACTCCCCCTTTTCCCATCAGTTTCGCCACCTCCAACGTGTTCAACAAATATTAAAAGACTAAATGTAATAATCATTTAGAAAACACGGAAGGTGTTTCTAGCAAAGGTTGGAAAAAATGTGTCCTGTTTGACTAAATAGAGAAGATTGACATAAAATCGGCGCATTGCAATAACACTTGTATCTGAAGGTCATGGTGAGATATGGATCACGCGCAGGCAGAGGAGATTAATTTAACTTGGCATCATGTCCGCATGGATATTGTGGGCTGAAGGGTCTGTTCCTATGGTGTACTGTTCTATGATTTCACTGTAGTGTTTGGTGCAGGCACTGAACGGCACGAGTCACATTTCAAGAGTCAAGTCAATCCTTAATGAAGTGCAAGATTCTATAGTCCCGCTTGGTAACTACAACAGTGAGGTCTGTTACTGTGTTCACCACACACAGTTGATATTGGGTTACTGTATTTTCAGAGCTTTGGGAGCAAGGAGATAATTATACTCTTTCTCAACCGTGGTGAGGTAGAGAAAGAATTAAGAGACAAAATAGAAAATGGAAATAATGGGCTGCCAACAGAATAAACGCTTCAGTTCGACAAACTTTCATCAGGTCATCAAATAAATGTTAACCATTCCTCGTGCCAAAGATGCTGCTTGACTGGCTGAGGATATCCAGCATTTTTGTTTTAATTCACATTGTGAGCATCTGGAACATCTGGTTTTGGGAATAAAAGGAAAATAATTTTAGCTCACCGAGGAGTTACAATTTATTGAAATATTTGGGTGACATGGTGGCGGAAGAGTTGCTGTCTGACAACGGCAGGGACCTGGGTTCGATCTGTACAGAGTTTGTACGTTCTCCCTGTGACTGTGTGGGTTTTCCCTGGGTACTCCGGTTTCCTCCCACACTCCAAAGACGTACAGGTTTGTAGGTTAATTGGCTTTGGTAAAGATTGTAAATTGTCCCTAGTGTGTAGGATAGTCCTAGTGTATGGGACTCAGTGGTCCGAAGGGCCTGTTTCTGCACTGTTCCTCTAAACTAATACATTAATTTCAACTGGTACTCAATACCCTATTTATCACTAAAACAGTTCCAGGTGTACTGTAACAACATTTAAAAGACATTTGGACAGGTACATTTAATCAGAGCATTGAGTATAGAAGTTGGGATGTAATGTTAAAGTTGTACAAGGCATTGGTGAGGCTAATTCCGGAGTATGGTGTACAATTTTGGTCGCCTAATTATAGGAAAAATGTCAACAAAATAGAGAGAGTACAGAGGAGATTTACTAGAATGTTGGCTGGGTTTCAGCACCTAAGTTACAGAGAAAGGTTGAACAAGATAGGTCTTTATTCTTTGGAATGCAGAAGGTTCAGGGGGGGACTTGATAGAGGTCTTTAAAATTATGAGAGGGATAGACAGAGTTGACGTGGATAAGCGTTTTCATTGAGAGTAGGGAAGATTCACACAAGAGGACATGATTTGAGAATGAAGGGTCAAAAGTTTAGGGGCAACATGAGGGGAATTTCTTTACTCAGAGAGTGGTAGCTATGTGGAATGAGCTTCCAGTGGAAGTGGTGAAGGCAGGTTCATTTTTATCATTTAAAAATAAATTGGATAGGTATATGGATGGGAAAGGAATGGAGGGTTATGGTCTGAGTGCAGGTAGATGGGACTAGGTGAGAGTAAGTGTTCGGCACGGACTAGAAGGGCCGAGATGGCCTGTTTCCGTGCTGTAATTGTTATATGTTATATATATGTTATACATGGATAGGGAAGGTTTAGAGGGATATGGGCCAAATGCGGGCAGGTGGGATTAGTTTAGATGGAGCATCTTGGCCAGCATGGGCAAGTTGGGCCGAAGGGCCTGCGTCCATGCTGTATCACTATCATTGGCAGGTTTACCGTGCAAGGAGAGATTCATTGGACCAGACCTGTGTTCTCGAGAATTTAGAAGAACGAGAGAAGATCTCATTCAAACTTGCAACATTTTTACAGGGCTGGATAGGCTGAGAAGATTTTGGTCCTGATGAAGAGTCTGGAGCCATAGTCTCAAAATTACACGGAACAATTTTGAACCAAGGTGAAGAGAAATTCTATCACTTGGTGGTTATTGAATCTTTGGAATTCTTGTCACCTCGTACCAAGCTGACACTGATAGATTACTGGATAATAAGGCAAACCGTGAATATAAGGATAGTGCAGGGGAACACTGTTATGGTAGAAGGCCAGCCTTGTCATGAAGGCACATTGATCTGTAGATGCTGGAGTCCTAAGCAAAACAGAAAGTGATGGAGGAACTCAGCAGGTCAGGCAGCTTTTGTGAAGGGAACGGACTGGTGACGTTTCAGGTCCTTCCTCAAACAGATTGTAGTAGGGGTGAGGGGGGGATGGTCAATGCTGGAAGAGAGGTCGGGCAGGACAATGCTGGCAAGTGATAGATGGAGAGGAAGGAACTGTAGATGCTGGTTTACACGAAAAATAGACACAAAAAGCTTGAGTAACTCGGCAGGTCAGGCAGCATCTCTGGAGAAAACAAATAGGTGATGTTTCGGGTCGAGACCCTTCTTCAGTCTGAGAGACAAGGAGAGAGTGAAACAAGAGATATAGAAGGTACATAGAACAAATGAATGAAAGAAGGTACACAAAAATGCTGTAGAAACTCAGCGGGTGCAGCAGCATCTATGGAGCGAAGGAAATAGGCGACGTTTCGGGCCGAAACCCTTCTTCAGACTGATGGGGGGTGGGGGGGAGAAGGAAGGAAAAAGGGAGGAGGAGGAGCCCGAGGGCGGGGGGATGGGAGGAGACAGCTCGAGGGTTAAGGAAGGGGAGGAGACCGTAAGGGCTAGCAAAACTGCGAGAATTCAACGTTCATGCCATCTGGACGCAAGCAACCCAGGCGAAATATGAGGTGCTGTTCCTACAATTTCCGCTGTTGCTCACTCTGGCAATGGAGGAGACCCAGGACAGAGAGGTCGGATTGGGAATGGGAGGGGGAGTTGAAGTGCTGAGCCACCGGGAGTTCAGGTAGGTTATTGCAGACTGAGCGGAGGTGTTCGGCGAAACGATCACCCAACTTCTGCTTAGTCTCCCCGATGTAAATCAGCTGACATCTAGAGCAGCGGATGCAGTAGATGAGGTTGGAAGAGATACAGGCGAACCTTTGTCGTACCTGGAACGACTGCTTGGGTCCTTGAATGGAGTCGAGGGGGGAGGTGAAGGGGCAGGTGTTGCATTTCTTGCGGTTGCAACGGAAAGTGCCCGGGGAGGGGGTGGTATGGGAGGGAAGGGAAGAATTGACAAGGGAGTTGCGGAGGGAGCGGTCTTTGCGGAAGGCAGACATAGGGGGAGATGGGAAGATGTGGCGAGTGGTGGGGTCACGTTGGAGGTGGCGGAAATGGCGGAGGATTATTTGTTGTATTTGCCGGCTGGTGGGGTGAAAGGTGAGGACTAGGGGGACTCTGCCCTTGTTGCGAGTGCGGGGATGGGGAGAGAGAGCAGTGTTGCGGGGTATGGATGAGACCCTGGTGCGAGCCTCATCTATGGTGGCGGAGGGGAATCCCCGTTCCCTGAAGAACGAGGACATTTCCGATGCCCTGGTGTGGAATGTCTCATCCTGGGAGCAGATGCGGCGTAGGCGGAGGAATTGGGAGTAGGGGATGGAGTCTTTACAGGGGGCAGGGTGGGAAGACGTGTAGTCCAGATAGCCATGTGAGTCAGTTGGTTTGTAGTGTATGTCGGTCAGAAGTCTGTCCCCTGCGATAGAGTGGACATATGGAAAATGAATGAAAGATATGGAAAAAGCAACAATGATCAAGGAAAGATGAATCGCACAATGGTCCATTGTTGGCCGTGGGAGTAGGTGATAATGAGTTGTACAAACAGTGTAAAGGGCCTGTCCCACTGTACGAGGTAATTCAAGAGCTCTTCCAAGTTAAAAAAAAATCTAACTCATGGTAAGTACGTAGAATGTACGTAGCGGCTATGTAGGAGCTCGTGGATGTCTCGTAGCGGCTCGTAATGCTAACGGCAGGTACTCGGGAAACGTAGTAACTCGTGAAGTTTTTTTCTGCACCGTGAAAAATGTCCACGAGAGCCCTGAGTACCTACGAACGGCTATTACCGTAATTCTCCGAGTTCGAATCAGCGGAAACGTGGGAGAAATACCTCGTACAGTGGGACAGGCCCTTAACTGTTTTTGCTTTCCATTGTCAGAGTGATGCCAAGTGTAAATTGGAGGAATAGCACCTCATATTTTGCTTGGGCAGCTTATAACCCAGTGGTACGAATATTGATTTTTCTAACTTAAAGAAACCCTTGCACCGCGTCCCTCCCCCACCCTATCGTCGGACTACATTCGCTGTTGTCCCATCTTACATGACTGAATGTTTGGTCAAGATTACACTTGCAACCTGTGATCCATCAATTAAGTGCTTGCCCTTGCAAAATTAGAATCTAAATCGAAGCGTGATAACGTGCAAGTTTGAATTTTTAAGGCCTTCCCTCTGGCGTTATCCGTCTTTGGAATGTGTGAATGAGCCTTGTTACTGGAGTGTTGACTGTTGTGTTACTAATCATTTACTTTGTGTATAATGCTGCATTTGTCTCATGCTGAGATTAAAATGTATGCTTGCTTTTCCATCAGTTAATTTGTAGTGAGAGTTATTTCCGTATTGTTCATAGAAGTAATTAAAATGCGTCTATGTAATATTGGTTATGGAGGCGTGGGTTCGTATCCCACTTCTGACACCATGTTTGTATGCGATCCATTACAAAGTCAAGAGTGAACCATCAGTCTTTTATTACGATTTAAAGGAGAGAATCATACACAGCTGTACATTTCCAATCAGCTACATTCTGACCGCAGTATCCAAAACCGAGAGGCTGCCAAGGGCTCATGATGCCCAAAACCAGGACTGGATTACTAGGTGGAATGTGTGGCATGCATGTCTAGTGGAGATTATATAGGCATGGATTACATATAGTTAATCTACAGTTTGAAGTGCAGAATTCTTTCAAAAACAATTTGCTGACTACGTAAAAGCATGTGGTTATTGACTTTCTAAGAAATTTAAATTCTCCTTCCCTTCATGGTCAGAGTCTTCCAGTGTGGAAACAGGCCCAATGTGCCCACACCAGCCAAAATGTCCCATCTAAACTAGTCCCACCCGTCTGCATTTGGCCCATATCCATCTAAACTTGTCCTATCCATGTATCTAAGTTTTCCTTCAATAGAAGCAGTCCGAGAAAATTAAATATGTTTTAACCGAGCTGAAGACAAGATTTTTCCAAAGGGTATTTCTAATTCACTTCAGGCAGTTGCACCAATTAGTAGAGTAATCGAATCATACAGCACAGAAAGTCCATTCGGCCCAACTTGCCCACGCCTACCAACGTGCCACATCTACACTAGTCCAACCTGCCTGCAGTTGGCCCATATCCCAATAAATCTGTCCTATCCTTGTACGTGTCGAAATGTTTCTTAAACGTTGTGATAGTACCCGTCTCAACTATCTCCTCTGGCATCTCGTTCCATACACCAATCACCCTTTGCGTTTTGTGCAATTCATTGACAATGACCTTTTTAAATAGCTAATCAAGTATTCAATGCAGGATGTGCTACATTTTTGGAGATAGCATTTCAACTGAGGCTGTTTGTTAAATATAAGGGTGGCGCAGCTGGTAGAGCTGTTGCATCACAGCGCTACAGATCCAAGTTCATTCCTGACCTTGGCTGTTCTCCCTGTGACAACCCGGTTTGAAGATTAATTGGCCCCTGTAAAATTGCCCTTAATGTGTAGGGAATGGATGCAAAAATGGGATAATATGTAACTAGTGTGAACGCATGGTCGATGGTTGGGGTGGACTCAATGGGCCGAAGAGCCTGTTTCTACAGGAATCTCTAAAACTAAAACTTACTCTGCAAAATTTGTATAAAATGTCTCCTATATCAAATTAATATCTCCACTTTAAAAACACTTCACTTTAGTTATAAAATTACATTGGGAAGTGCTAAGCTTGAGAAAGTTGCTATGGAATATTGTAAAGGATAAGTATCTTGGTTTTTTTTCTGTTCTTTTTATACTGTGCTTGGTGCACCATGTGACCAGATATAGTCCTCCTCTCAAATTTTCACCTAATCGATAATTATATTTATAGCACAATGGAAGGTTTTCCAAAGCACGGGAATTGGAAGATCTTACATTTCCTGCTTCCTATCTCTGTTTTGCAGTTTAATTTTTAAAGTGAGATTAAAGATCTAGACAACCCTAATGTTCGTGTCCCACTTAGGCGATTTTTCAGGCGACTGCCAGCGACTGTCAAGATGTTGCAAATCCATAACTCCCTAAAAGTGATAACACGGGGAGATACAGTGGTAAAGAGGGCAAGTGGTATGCATGCTTTATTTGGCTGGGGCATTGAGTATAAGAGTCAGGAAGTCAGGATGCAGCTTTATAGGAATTTATTGTAGGTAGCTTACAACCCAATGGTAAGAACATTGAATTCTCCACTTTTTGGTAACCTCTAACAACCTTCCCCCCATCCCTCCCACCACCCTTTTCTTCTCCCTCCCCTCCACTGTTGTCCACCTGGATTCACACCTATTTCACCCCTCTCCCACCCTCCCCCCCTCCCCACTCACTCCCCCCCCTCATTCCCTCCTACCCTCCGCTCCCCCCCCTGTATTACTTCCTCTGGCTTCACACTTTGCAGCTCTTCCATCAGTCTGGCTCACACCCTCTGCTTTTATCTCTGGCCTTTGTTCCAACCATCTGCCTTTCAAAATCTCCCCCCCCCCCCCCCCCCCCGGTTGTTTGGGGGGCGGTTCTTGGGAGTGTGATGCCGCAGCTACTCCACCCCCCCCCCCCCCCCCCCCCCCCCCCCCCCGCAAACATCTGAAGGCGGCGGCACAGTGGCGCAATGGTAGAGTTGCTGCCTTCCAGCACCAGAGAACGGGTCCAACCCTGTCGGTGCAGAGTTTGTACGTTCTTCCTGTAACCGCATGGGTTTTCTACGGGTGCTCCGGTTTCCTCCCCCACTCCAAAGATGTGCAGGTGTGTAGGTTTATTGGCTTCTGTAAATTGCCCCTAGGAGGTAGGCTGTGGAAGTAGGATGGTATAAGGATGTGTAAGTGTAAGGATGATCGATGGGGACTTGTTGGGCGGAAGGGCTATTTTCCGTACTGTATCTCTCCATTAAATTCCTTTTGAATTACAATATTTACCAATTCCCTGCCCTTCATTATAATCTCTATTGGTTTTAAATGGAAAATTTCAAACTTCCTCTGCTGTCTTCTTGCCCAAACTCTGAAACCACTCCCTTTTGAAACCTGCACCATGGTTTCAATTCTAGGTTTATAATCACATGCACTTCAAACCGTCCCTGAATGCGAGCCATGAACATAGGTTGGACGAGGAGCACAAGCAGTTAGTTATCCTTACACCATCTGCTAGTTTCACCATGGCTACCTGAAAATGATCCTATTGTTCCTCTCCTTGGTGTTGCCTTTCAATCAATCCTCAAGCCTTGCAAAGTATTGCCCTCAATTCCACTTTTAACCATGTAGAATAATCTTATTGAAGGTCTTTGGAAACACAAATATAATACATCCACTGGTTTATCTGATCCAACACCAAATGCATTCTCCAGAGATTACAATTTGTCAAACACAATCTTTCTTTCATAAAATTCACCTAACGTTGTCCAATTAATTATGTTCCCAAGTGCACTATTGTCATATCCTTAATGATACTCTAGTATTTCCCTAGGGCTAAATATTAAGCTAAATGTCTTTTGTCCCTCTCTCTCCTTACATGAACAGCTCATTACATTTTCTACCTTTCATTGGAGAGAGCTTTTCTGGAAATTAGGGAATTGGACAAGATCAAAGACGCTGCCTCCCCTATCTCTACAGCCTGCAAATTCTAATCTGCTACAATAACATATTGAGGGGATGTCAACCTTTATTTTTTTTCCCATTTCATAAGTATTTTTTCTTTCTAAATTTATTTCCAGCTCCTCACCGTCTAGTTGAGTTACTCTCTAGTTTAGTTTCGAGATACAGCGAGGAAACGGGCTCTTCGGCCCACCGAGTCCGTGCCGACCAGCGATCCCCACACATTAACACTAACCTACACACACTAGGGACAATTTACAATTTTACCACAGAAAATTAACCTGCAGACCTGTATGGCTTTGGAGTGGGGGAAGAAGCCGGAGCTCCCGGGAATAAACCACGCAGGTCACGGGGAAAACGTACAAACTCCATATACGGACAGCACTCCGATCAGGATCAAACCTGGGTCCCTGGCGCTGTAAGGGAGCAAGTCTGCTTCTAATTCCTTTCCCTTCTACCTGACTTGTGGCTTTGCCTCTAATTCCTATGTCATCATTTGCTGATAACTAAAACTGTCCCCATCATGGACAATGCAGCTCACCCCCTCCATGACACACTGGTCAACCTGAGGAGTTCAGCAACAGACTGGTTCCACCAAGATGCAGGACAGAACGCCACAGGAGATCTTTCTTCCCTGTGGCTATCAAACTGTACAACTCCTCCCCCTTCTGTCGTGGGGTAGACTGAGACTGAGACTGACCCGCCACCCCCCACCCACATCCTCAATCTTTGCACATCCCCAAAGCCTTACCACTCGTCACTTTATTTTCATGTTTCATGTATTTTGTGTTTTTTATGACTGTTGGCAAACTAATTTCCCTCCTGGGATAAATAAAGTTCTGTCATATCGCATAACCCCTGACACCCTGATAGCTGAGTCTCACGTTGCGAGTTGACACAAGAGGTACCCAGAGTTAAAACTCGTGGTAATAACGTACGATTAACGTACGGAACTCGTGGACGCAACTTAGAGACTCGTGGCGCTAACGGCAGGTACTCATGAAACTTGTCAACTCTTGCAAAAAATCAAACATGTTTAAAATTTTCCACAAGTCAGTGGTACAGTTCCCACTCTCAGCTCTTGTCCAGGGGGGTGGCCGAAGATGTCAGGACCAACGGGACACCGACCCCCAGGCCCACTGCAAGCACGGAGAACCCAGAGACCCACAGCCAGCAGCAACTCCAGCCCAGCCCCGCTCCAACTCCAGAGGATCCCGCTCCCTGATGGGCGACAAGTGGCAGTTCGCCCACAGACCGAGCTGCACCCCCTCATCCGCCACCCCAAGAACAAGACGTACCTTGCACACCATCAGCTTCTGCCCCTACGGGGTGAAGGGCTCACACATTACTCATGACAGGATAGACATTACTATTTTTTAATAACAGGAACATTTTACGATGAAATGCAGAAAATAGTCAAGAGCCGGCGTGCCCGCTGACTCCCATCACACACCCCCCCCTCCCAATGTTCAATTAAAACATATCAAACCTGTGTGTTCCAAACAAATCATAAGTATAACTGCTCTGGCACTGGATGGTGCACATTTTCCCTTTGTTGGTCACATCAATAGATGCGGCCGCTCTGAATTATATCTTTAAAACAAAGCCACAGGATGGAGAGGTCTTCTTTAACACTGTTGCTTATTAAAACATAACACTGTTGCTTATTAAAACAACCCTTCAATCAGGATTGGCTCAAGGGTAACTCGTGAGACGAACTTGGAACTTCGCAGAAATGACAAGTAAACGGCAAACTTGTCATACCTGTGGAAACTCGGTTAAACTCTTGATCATACACTTGCAATCTTGTACACAACCACGAGTCTTTCACTCGGGGTACCTCTTGTGTCAACTCGCAATGCGAGACTCAGCTTTTACTCATCGCGAATCTGTCAATCTCTGCCTTAATAATATCAATTGGCTGAGCCTCCACAACAGTCTGTGGCAATGAATTCCACAGATTAGCCACCCTCTGAATAAAGAAATTCCACCTCATCTCCTTTCTAAAGGTATGTCCTTTTATTCTAAGGCCATGGCCTCCGGTCCTGGACTCTCCCACAAATGGAAATATCCTCTCCATATTGTCCTTATAACTCAAGCGCTCCAGTCCTGGCAAAAACCTTATGACTCTTTTCAGCTTAATCACATCCTTGACCAGAATGCTCACAATGTTCCAGGTGTGGTCTCACTAATGGCTGCTCCAGCTCAATTTCTAGTCAATGGGAACCCTCCCCAGGGATCCCATGATGGTAATGTTGTTGAATGTTAGGTGATAGCTGGATTTTCTCTTTGGTTATAATCATTGTCCACCACTTTGGTAGTGCGAATGTTAAGGGCCTGTCCCACTTGGCGATTTTTTCAGCGACTGCCGGTATCATTGACTGACGTATCCGGTCACCGAACAATACGTGGCGTGATGACATGTGATCTGGTGGTGACGCGGCGTGATGACGTATGATCTGGTGGTGACGCGGCGTGATGACGTATGACGAGCGGTGTTTTTTCAAGTGTCGCAACATTTTTTTTGTCGCTGCTGGATTTTGAAATGTTCAGAATCTTTTGGCGACACTGAGATGACACCGGAAAAATCACCAAGTGGAACAGGCCCTTTACAGCGCCCCCCCCCCATAATGTTTTAAAATCGGTCCCGTTTTTCTTTCAGGCTTTTTTGCACATTTCAAGAGCGGAGCTAAAGCGGACACCTGCTTCCTACTCCATTTGCGCCACCGGAACAATTCAAGATTTGTAAAAGAAAAAAAAAAATCACGTGGTTAAAGTGCACATTGTCAGATTTTATTCATGGCCATTTTTATACATTTTGGTTTCATCATGTAGAAATTACAGCTGTGTTTATACATAGTCCCCCGATTTGAGGGCACCATAATGTTTGGGACACATGGCTTCACAGGCATTTGTAATTGCTCAGGGTGTTTAATTGCCTCCTTAATGCAGGTACAAGAGAGCTCTCAGCACCTAGTCTTTCCTCCAGTCTTTCCATCATGTTTGGAAACTTTTATTGCTGTTTATCAACATGAGGATCAAAGTTGTGCCAATGAAAGTCAAATGTCATTATTGGACTGAGAAACAAGAATAAAACTGTTAGAGACATCAGCCAAGCCTTAGGCTTACCAAAATCAACTGTTTGGAACATCATTAAGAAGAAAGAGGGCACTGGTGAGCTTACTAATCGCAAAGGGACTGGCAGGCCAAGGAAGACCTCCACAAGGAGGAATTCTCTGTATAATAAAGAGAAATCCCCAAACACCTGTCCGACCTGCTGAAGGGAACTAGCCCCCAAAACAAGCATATGCTAAAGATGGCTACAATATAAGCCTCGCATTGCATGGCCAGAGAAGACATCCAGCAACTGGTAATGTCCATGAATCACAGACATCAAGCTGTCATTGCATGTAAAGGATATGTAACAAAATACTAAACATGACTACTTTCATTTACAGTGCATTCAGAAAGTATTCAGCCTCCTTCACTTTTTTCCACATTTTGTTACGTTACAGCATTCTAAAATGGATGAAATTCATTTTTTTAATCATCAATCTACACAATACCCCATAATAAAAAAGCGAAAACATGTGTTTAGAAAGTTTTGCAAAGTAATTAAAAAGAAATGACTGAAATATCACATTTACATAAGTATTCAGACCCTTTACTCAATACTTTGTTGAGGCATCTTTGGCAGCAATTACTACCTCAAGTCTTCTTGGGTATGACGCTACAAGCTTGGCACACCTGTATTTGTGTAATTTCTCCCATTCTTCTCTGCAGATCCTCTCAAGCTGTTAGGTTGGATGGAGAGCGTTGATTCACAGCTATTTTCAGGTCCCTCCAGAGATGCTCGATCGGGTTCAAGTTAGAGCTCTGGCTGGGCCACTCAAGGGCATTCACAGACTTGTCACAAAGTCACTCCTGCGTTGTCTTGGCTATGTGCTTAGGGTCGTTGTCTTGTTGGAAGGTGAACCTCCGCCCCAGTCCAAGGCCCAGAACGCTCTGGAGCAGGTTATCATCAAGGATCTCTCTGTACTTTGCTCTGTTCATCTTTCCCTCGATCTTGACTAGTTTTCCAGTTCCTGCCGCTGAAAAAAATCCCCACAGCATGATGCCGCCACCACCATGCTTCACTGTGATGAGCGGAGCCTGGTTAACTCCAGACGCGATGCTTGGCATTCAGGTCTAAGAGTTCAATCTTGCTTTCATCAGACCAGAGAATCTTGTTTCTCATGGTCTGAGAGTCCTTCAGGTGCCTTTTGGCAAACCAAGCGGGCCGTCATGTGTCTTTTACTGAGGCGTGGCTTCCGTCTGGCCACTCTACCATAAAGGCCTGATTGGTGGAGTGCTGCAGATATAGTTGTCCTTCTGGCAGGTTCTCCCATCTCCACAGAGGAACTCTGGAGCTCTGTCAGAGTGACCATCGAGTTCTTGGTCACCTCTCTGACCAAGGCCCTTCTCCCCCGATTGCTCAGTTTGGCCGGGCGGCCAGTTCTATAAAGAATCCTGGTGGTTCCAAGGTTCTTCCATTTAAACATGACGGAGGCCACTGTGCTCTTCGGGACCTGCAATGCTGCAGAAATTGTTTTATACCCTTCCCCAGATCCGTGTCTCGACACAATCCTGTCTCGGAAGTCGATGGCCAATTCCTTCGTCTTCATGGCTTGGTTTTTGCTCTGACATGCAATTTCAACTGTGAGATGTTATATAGACAGGTGTGTGCCTTTCCAAATCATGTCCAATCAATTTAATTTAGCACTGGTGGACTACAATCAAATTGTAGAAACATCTCAAGGATAATCAATGGAAACAGGATGAACCTAAGCCCAATTTTGAGTGTCATAGCAAAGGGTCTGACTACTTATGTAAATGTGATATTTCAGTTATTTCTTTTTAATTACTTTGCAAAAATTTCTAAACACCTGTTTTCACATCTTCATGCTGGGGTATTGTTTGTAGATTGATGATAAAACAAAAAATAATTTAATCAATTTAAAAATACGGCTGTAACGTAACAAAATGTGGAAAGTGAAGGGGTCTGAATACTCTCTGAATGCACTGTCACATTTATGGTAAGAAATGGGGGAGGGGACTATGTATACAGTCATATGGCAAACCAAAGTGCCTAATATATTGACAATTTTTAACATAATACATTTTATGTACAACTAAATTTTTTTTTTTTTTTTATATTTACATTGAAAAAAGATGAGAATAAAAAAAATAAGTTTGATAAAAAAGTATAAAAAGAGGGGAATAATATAGGGTGTGAAGAAAGAAAACGAGTAAATGAAGAAAGTTGAGAGAGAAAATAGTGAAAAGAAAAGGAGATCATTATTTATAGTCTTGACCAACCCTCGTCCAGTCCTGAAACAGTTATTTTTTACAATTGTGTTGCACCATATGATTCCAAAAAAACGACGAATGGAGACCAACTCGTTATGAATTGGTCTGATTTATCCATTAGGAGGAATCGCATTTCCTCAAGATGAGCGGTGTCCAACATACTTGCAATCCACATTTTAAGCGTTGGTATTGATGTACCCTTCCAAAATTTAAGTATTAATTTTTTTGCTATTATTAAACCATAATTAAGGAATAGATTTTGAGATGTGTTCAATTTATTCCCATCTTCCATTACACCAAATATAATCATTTCAGTATTAGGTTCCATTCTTGTCTTGAATAATTTTGTAAGTATTTCAAAAATATCATTACAAAATCTATAAAGTTTTATGCAGGAAACTAAGGAGTGTGTTATAGTTGCCTTTTGGGCTAGACATTTATCACAAGTGGCGGATATATTTGGATAAAATTTGTTCAATCACTTGTTTTTGAATAATATAATCTATGTACAATTTTAAATTGTATTAGATTATGTCTTACATTAATTGAACATTTGTGAATATATATCAGGTATTTTTCCCATTTAACCTTCGTAATTTTTATCATTAATTCCCGTTCCCACTCTTCTCTAAGTACCTCTGTCGATGGTAGGTCTATATTTAGAATACTATTATATAAATAGGATATTAATTTTTGTGAGTCAGCTTCAATATTCATTGCTTCTTCCAATAAGTCAGGAGTTACTTTTTGATATCCTTGTATATATTTTTTCACAAAGTCGCAAATCTGAAGATATTTAAAATATTGGTTGTTTTTCAATTTAAATTTTAATTGTAGTTGTTGGAATGATAGTAGGTTTCCTGTTTCGTACATATCCCTGATCCTTCTAATTCCGAGACTTTCCCATTGGTTATATGTCTTATCAATAAGAGATGGTTTAAATAAAGGGTTATTCGCAATTGGCATTAACAGTGATAGATTTCTTAATTTTAAAGATAATTTTATTTGTTTCCAAATTCTTATTGTACCATATATAATTGGGTTCTTCTTATATATTGTGTTATTCAGTTTTTTGGGGGAAAAGAGGATCGTTCCTATATTACAAGGATGACAATCCTCCTTCTCCATTTTTATCCATTCTGTCTGTTGTGTAGAACTATCCAACCAATAAATCATATTCTTAATATGCACTGCCCAGTAATAATACATAAAATTCGGAAGTGAAAGTCCCCCGACCTCTTTTGGTTTACATAAGTGTTTTTTTGTGATTCTATGTGATTTATAGTCCCAAATATAATTTGTAATGTTAGAGTCTAATTTTTTTAAAAAATATTTTGTTATATATACCGGTATAGACTGAAATAGGTATAGTATAGTAATTGTGGTAAGAAGATCATTTTTATTGCATTTATTCTACCTAATAATGATAAGGGAAGTGTTTTCCAAAATTTAATCCGTGTATTAAGTTTATTTAATAAAGGTATGAAATTAGCATTGAATAATGCTTTATATTTTCTAGTAATCTGAATACCCAAATATTTAAATTTTTCTGTTGCGATTTTAAAGGGGAACTTCAGTAAGTGTGTAGGTTCTTGAGGTTTTAATGTCATGATTTCGCTTTTGTTCCAGTTTATTCTATATCCAGAAAAAGACCCAAATTCCTCTATTAAGTTTAATAAATTTGGTATGCTCGTTTGTGACTTTGTAATATATAAAAGTATATCGTCTGCATATAATGAGATTTTATTCTTTGAGTCCCTGGTATTATAGCCCTGAATATTCGGATGAATTCTTATACTTTCAGCCAGGGGTTCTATCATAAGGGCAAATAGCAGGGGTGATAGTGCACATCCCTGCCTATTACCCCTTGATAGTTGAAATTTTTGAGATAACATGTTATTAGTTAAAATTCTTGCCATCGGTTTATCATATAATAATTTTACCCATGTTATAAAATTCTCTCCCATGTTAAATTTTTGTAGTACTTTATATAAGTATTGCCACTCTACCTGATCAAATGCTTTCTCTGCATCCAAAGAAATAATTGATATATCTTCTTCCTCTACTTTATGCGAGTACATTATATTAAACAGGCGTCTCAGATTATTAAATGAGTATCTTTTAGGTATAAACACCGTTTGATCAGGGTTTATCAGTTTACTAATATATTTGCTTAATCTACTTGCTAAAATCTTTGCTAAAATTTTCTGATCTGTATTTAAAAGTGATATAGCTCTGTACGAGCCCGGATCTTCTAAATCTTTATCTTTTTTTGGAATAAGCGTAATAGTTGATTCTGTTAGTGTTTCAGGTAGTTTGTTTTCTTTAAAAGCATGGGAGTATAAATTAAATAAATAAGGGGCCGTTATCTCCTGAAATTTTTTATAAAATTCATTATTAAAACCATCTGGTCCCGGTGTCTTACCATTTTTCAACGATTTTATTGTTTCACTTATTTCTTTGATTGTAATTTGAGCTCCTAGTTCCTCTTGTTCCAAAGGGTCCAGTATTGGAAGATTACAGTTATCTAGAAATGTTTTTATTTTACTATCTTCTATTTTAATTTTAGATGTATATAAGTTTTGGTAAAATTGGGCAAATCTATTATTGATATCTTTAGGTAATATTAGTAATTCGCCTTTCTCTGATTTAATTTTGGTTATAGTATTTTCCCTTTCTTGTTTTTTCAATTGGCGAGCTAAAAGTTTATGTGGCTTGTCACCAAACTCAAAATGTTCCTGTTTTGTAATTTGGAATAGTCTTATTACTCTTGCCGATAAAATTCGATTAAGTTTAAATTTCAGTAATACTATCTTATTGTGTTTATCTGTCGTGGAATCTTTGGCATTATCCAACTCTAACTGTCTGATTTCTTGTTCTAACAACAATTGTTCTGTCTTATTCTTTTTATTTTGAAAACTTTGGTATGAAATTATAATTCCTCTCATAAATGCCTTAAAAGTTTCCCATAATAAAGAAGGCGAAGTACCTGGTATATCATTTGTATCGAAAAAAAGTTTCATTTGTTGTTTTAAATATTGATATCCTTGCACGTCATTTAAAATATGTGTATTAAACCTCCAAAAAAATTTTTTACCCGGCATTCCCTCAAATTTTACTGAGAATGTCAACGGAGAGTGATCTGAGATACTACTAATGTGGTATGTTGGGTTGTTTGTATAAGGCATTAATTTCATGTCCACTAAAAAATAATCAATTCTTGAATAAGTTTTATGCACCGGAGAGTAAAACGAGTATTCCCTTCCAACTGGATTAGCAGATCTCCATACATCTATTATATTAGTATTTTTTATATATGTATTTAGAAGTTCGCTAGTTTTAGATTTTAAATTACTCTTCTTTTGTTTTGATGACTTATCTAGATATGAATCTAAAACACAGTTAAAGTCCCCCCCTATTATCACATTTTGGTAATTAAACTCTGATATTATATCAATAATTTTATCAAAAAATTGGGGGTTATCAAAATTCGGAGCATAAATATTTATCAAAGTTAGTGGGGTTGCATAAATTTCACCCGAGACTATAGTATACCTTCCCTCTTTATCTGATATAGTATTCTTTAATTTAAAAGGAATACCTTTCCTAATAAGAATAGCTGTACCCCTAGATTTAGAAGTAAATGAGGAGTAGTATGTTTGGCCTATCCAATTCGCCTTTAATCTTATTTGTGTTTGTTGTTTCATGTGGGTCTCCTGCAAAAACATTATGTCGCTTTTCAACGATTTTAGTTGGGCAAAAATTTTACCCCTCTTAATTGGTTCGTTGGCACCCCTTATATTCCAACTACAAAATGTAATTCCTCCATTCTTTATTTGTCTATCGTCTTGCATTGTAATCAGGGTAATATTCCTGAATCATATGGTGCAACCAAATACCTCAGAATTTTAGGACTTGGGTGGTCATCCCGGTTCATTAGATTTATATTGCATCTCCTTCTTGTAAAGTGCCTTAGAAAAAGAAAAAAAAGAATGTGATATACAATTACTTTCAAAAAAATTAAACAGATAAAAATTGTGCTTTAAAAAAAAAGGTGCTATTAAGGTATCTAAGGGAAGATACCTTAAGGACGAATAGCCATCAATGATGGCAAAAAATGTATCGACCTCCGTGATGTTGTTATACATTGAGCTCCTCCCCCTTGGTGAATCCTCATAAAAAGTTACATACCGTTTCATATTTTGTCTTTTCTTATATGAGTTTATCAAACCAGTGCGTGACAGCCGAGAGAAAAAAAAAAAAAAAAAAAAAAAAAAAAAAAAAAGTACCAGGAAGAGACATAAAGAGTAAAAAAAAACCCAAAACAAATATAGAACACAACATATACACGATTTTGTATAAGTATATATGTCCTTCCAATTATCCAATCTTAGTCTAATCTAAACTTTCCAATATATATCCCCCCAGGATTCTTACATAATATCCCATTCTATAACTACCATACATCATACAGGCCGGTACCAAAGGGTTAACTACCGTACAGGCAGGTGCCAAGGGGTTAAACTTTGAGCTTTTCATCCAAGGTTGAATATAACCAAGCTCTCTGAATAACACATTCCAACGAGATAAGCTTTTTAATTGTCTGGTTAGCTCGGCCATTTTAATCAGTTCAAAGCTCTGTAAAAAGTTCAATCTTCTTCTTTGTCGGCAGCTTGCCCCGATGTTTTCTTAACGATGTCCTCTGCATACCTTAAAGCTTTTCCGGGCACTGCAAATGAGCGTTCAACGCCATTATAAGATATCTTCATTTTTCCGGGAAAGTAAATTCCATATCTTACTCCCGGGACATCCCTCAAAGTGTGTCTTGCCGGTGTAAACAATCTCATTTTCTGGACTACCTCAGGAGAGTAATCGCGAAATATTCGCAAATTATCCCCACGGTATGTTAGCTTCTTGCCATGAATGATCTTTTTCAATATAAATTCCACTGAAGAGATGTCACGGAATTTCACGATTATCTGTCTTGAATACTTTTTTCCTTTTGCAACATACCCAACTCGGTTAGCGACGTCTATTCTTGGTTCTTCTGACAGTTCAAAGACATCTTTGAGCAAATCAGTAACGAAAGTACATGCTTGAGATTCATGCCCTTCACGTCCTTCCTTTACCCCAAGAATTCTCAAGTTATATCTCCGAGTTCTTGATTCCAGGTCCAGACATTTATCAGTCATTCTTCCAAGTTTTTCCTCTTCAGTTTTCTGTGATTGTTTCAAACTCTTTATTTCCGAGACAATCTCTTTTATCTCCTTCTCCATTTCTTCCATTATCTCTCGTCCAGCTTTCCGAAATCATCCTTTACACCTTTAAATTTCTTGTTGTAATCATTTTCAATTCTGACACACTCTGATTTTAATCTCTTATCAAATTCCTTATTCTGCTTTTTCAGTTCTTTTAACTCACTGCAAGTATTATCAATTTTTTGAGAAAGTTTCTCCATGCTAGTTTCCATGTGAGACTCCATACTTTGCATCTTCTCCAGTGTAATGTTAATTGTAGCATTCATATCTAAAAGCAATTGCTTCACTTCTTTCTCCTTCTTGTCTCCTTTTGTTGCCATTTCAAACAGAGACCCTTGTCTGTATGAATCTTCTTCTTCTGAACCTTCTTCTGTCGTTTGTAGAGTATCCAATACTTTCTCGAGCTGAAGGCTGATAGTGTTTTTCTTTGGCGCCCTTGAACGATTATCTCTGCTCATTTAAACTCATTTAAACACTCGATTTCACCATTAATCTCCCCGGTTTTCACGTCTTCTTCTGATGATATCACCCTTATACAACACCAGGCAACTTCGGTGAGTTTTTTTAAAATCGGTGCTGACTTAAAACGGCTTTTACAATTTTTTTACGGGGGAGAAGCTCAATGCCGCGCCTTAATTCTCCATGACGCCACCGGAAGCAAATACATAAATGATGGATCTTTGGCCCAAACATTATGGAGGGCACTGCCACATTTCACTCCAATTCTGGATATTGTCCAGATATTGCTGATTGTGGATGTGGACTGCTTCATTGTCTGAGGAGTCACAAATATTCAGCGAACATCCCTATTACTGACCTTGGACAAGAAATCTTTGGGTGATGTCTTAGACCATTTTATTATAGAGGTCATAGGTTTGGGAGATGCTATTGGAGAACACTGGTGAGTTGTTGCACTGTAGGCGGTCCACATCTGAAAGACAGATGTTAGCACCTGACTCTAGATTACATCACTAACTATCTAAAATGAAGTTTGTCGACTTCAACCCATATTAAAAATCATTCTACATATCCAAGGCCGGCATTGCTTTTGAATAAACTAGATCACAAGTGTTTTTTGACAATTTCTCAACTTAAAAGGCTCAGATTATAATAAAATTGGCAACAATTTTCTGGTTGACACAGGGTAGGTGGGCTGTACAGTGGGGCTGCAGTAGAGTTGCTGCATTACAGCACCAGAGACCCAGGATCTATCCAGACTACGGCTGTTGGCTGTATGGAATTTGTACGTTCTCCTTGTGACCGCATGGGTTTTCTCCGGATGTTCCGGTTTCCTCACACACTCCAAAGACATACAGGTTTGTAGATTAATTGGCTTCGATAAAAATTGTAAATTGTGCCTCGAATGTAGGATAGTGCTGTGATCGCTGGTCGGCGCGGACTCAGTGAGCTGAAGGGCCTGTTTCCACGCTGTATCTCTAAAGTCCAAATTAAAGTCTAAAGAGTCAGTAGTTTGTGAGGTGCTGCACACCTTCAACCATTTACGCTCTTGTGCTGCTAATACATGTCAAAGTTCTCAATACCATCGGTTGTTCCCAGTTGATGGCCCGACTCACGTTGCAGCGGCTCCTGCAGCCTGTCTGTCTTTTTTATATTTTGTTTGTCTAGTTAAATGTAGTTGTTGTGTTTTTTTTAATACTGTTTTTGGTTGTGTATATGTGGGGGGCGGGGTGGGGAACTTTTAAAATCTCTTCCCTGCACGGGAGACCTCACCTTTTCCCTGCCGAGTTTCCGTTGTCCTGGGGGCTCCAGGCGCGGAGCCCCACGGAGCTGCGGACTTACCATCGTGGGGCTGGCCGGCCTCGGAGCTTGGGGAGCGGTGGTAGCTCGCTGCTTCGGCCCGACTCCGGAGCTCGGAGGCCCCAGCCGCAGGTCCGGTGGACGGGACATCGGGAGCTCGCGGGTCCCTAGTGGGAGACCGCTTTCCAGAGCTCCCGCAACGCAACTTCTCCAGCCCGTGTCGCAGGGTTGGAACGACCCGGAGCGGGGCCGTACATCGCCCGTTGCGGCTGTAATGGCCGCGGGACATTCCAACGCCCGCCGGGGACTCCAACTTTGCGACATTTAGCCCTGGAGCGGGGCTTACATTGCCCGGCGCGGCCTTAATGGCCGTGAGACTTACCATCGCCCGCCTGGGGCTTCAACATCGGGGGGAAAATGGTGCACAGGGGAGAGGAAAGACTTTTGACTTCCATCACAGTGAGGAGGAGATTCACTGTGATGTATGTTTGTGTGAATTGAATTGTTTGTGTGTCTTGTAGGATTTGTTTTGTTTGTATGGCTGTAGAAACAGAGTTTCGTTTGAGCCTCACTGGGGTTTAAATGACATTGAATAAATATTGTATTGTATACCATCCCAAATACTATCCCTACACTAGTAGTAGACCACAGCGTCAGTAGAAAGAAATTCTGAAGGATCCCCTCAACTGGAAACCTACTATCTGTCACAGTCTGCCCTCTCCTCATTCTCATCCACTTCACCTCCCAGTACTTTTCCACCGGTCCCTCCTTCTCCTCACCTGCCTGCCTGCCACTCCCCTCTCATCAGCCCAACTCTCCTCACCTGTTGCACTCAGTTGCCTCTGATCACCAATTAACCCGGTATATAGACTCTCCTCACCATTCACACAGTGCCAGATTGTTCTCAGCATTCATGCAAGACTCTCCAGCGACTTCTCGACTTCCTGCCTGGCTTCGACTCTCCTTTCGTCTGTCCCTCGTTGGTTTGTTTGCATCGTGTGTTGGATCTCCTGGTTACCGGACTTTCCGCTACCCCGACTACGTCTCCTGCCTGCCCCTCTTCGGAACCCTCGCTCAATCCTGAGCCTCTGTGTGAGTACGGTGTACCCATTCCTGTGTTACTACTCTGTGTTACAGTTTTGTAATAAGGTTCATTACCAAATATACCTGCCTGATTCTGTGCTGCTATTGGGTCCAAGCTATATCCGTTACACTATCAAGGCTGCTATACCTGTACGTCAATGCACAATAGCAAAGTGTAGAATGTAGAAACAAGGAACAGCAGATTCAGGCTTACAACGATGGACACAAGGTGCTGGAATAACTTGGTGGGTCATGCAGCATCTTTGGAGAACATAGTTAGGAAACGTCACCTATCCATGTTCTCCAGGGCTGTTGCCTGACCCAGCAAGGTGCAGAATGTGCTTCTACAATCTTACTTCAAAGTGGTGCACAATGTTTCAACCGAACAGTTTATTTGCAGTGATACTAGATGCATAGTACCTGATAGTCTTCCACACGTCAAAGCCATCCAGTGGTTTGGTGCCGTTAGTGGATCCTTCGGCCAAATGCACTAAAGTCGGGAGCCAGTCGGAGATGTGAATGAATTCTTGATTAACTCTGCCCTTTTGCTTGAGCAGTGGGCTGGTGACAAAGCCCACACCTCGGACACCACCTTCCCACAGCGTCCATTTCCTTCCTCGCAGGGGCCAGTTGTTTCCACCCCCTAAGGTCTGCCCGCCATTGTCTAAAAAGTGAAAGGAAAGACTTAGTGTGGTTTATTGTCATGTGTATCGAGGTACATTGAAAAGCTTTTGTTGCACGCTAACTAGTCGGTAGAAAGACCATACACGATTACAGTCATCCACAGTGTACAGATACCGGATAAAGGGAATAATGTTTATTGCAAAATAAACTTCAGTAAGTCCAATTAAAGATAGTCCGAGAATCTCCAATAAGAAAGATGAGGACTGCTCTCTCGTTGTTGATAGGACTGGGCAGGGTGAGTAAGTGGGGTGGGGAGAGGGAGCGGCATTGGGCAGGTGAGTGAGATTTGCATGTGCGTGCACGTATGTCTAACTGATTTGGACCTCCAAGCCACTGGATGGGGTGGTAGATTGCAACCCTCACGTGGTCCACCTTGTTTCGACGAATGCAATCAACCTGGCGTGCGCAAATAGAAGATCAAACGGTACAAGTTGTCTGACAACTTTAGGCTGTGCATGCCATTTGCAAGAAGAAGAAGCCACTGGATTAGTACTTTGCTCCATCAGGCCTGTGTGGTAACGGGTATGCAAAGGCTATCCCACATAAATAGAAGTGATACATAGGCACCTTCCACTCCTCAGTGGAAGCTAACCATCCTCAGCCCTGAGAGCAGCCTGGCACAGTAACTTAATCGCTATGCTAGTGTGTCCCCTGTGGTTTGGGTTGACAGCAGAAGCTCGAGACAAACAGAGAACCGCCCACCCGTGTGGCTAAATACCACTTGACACTTACCCGAGCGACGAGAACTAGGACTTGCTTCATTTTGCAGAACAAAACAATTGCTAATTATATTCCTTTTGTGAGATTCTGTAGCTTTCCCATGCTGTGCCCCTTCTCTGGTTTCAAGACCGTCTGTTACAACCTACTGCAGATCATAAAATTGGCCTGCCAGAGTAATTGCAGGTCTGGGCTTACTAACACCGTTACAATGGATTGAGTTACAGTCAGTACCATGAGAATCGCGTGAAAATTGAAGCAATCTTGACCATAAAAAGATTTATTTTGCTCGCTGGTCACAGCCTATGGGTTAGAGTGAAGTATTTATCTAACACGGCGAGCCAATTTGTCAAAGTATCAATGGTCTGATTTGTCAGATGCATTAATGTGATTGAACTCGGTTCCCGTTCGGGGGGAAAAAGGGGATTAACATGGAACTACCTGTTAAGTGCAGGGCTTTGGTTCTATTCTGGCCTATGTGACAGTCTCACACCACTAACCAGAGAGGTGAACGGCCCTGTAACCACAGACCTCTCAGAGTGCTCAGAAGGATTAATGAGTCTAGTCGCTCCATCAATTCACAGTCTTCCATGATTGACATCCCAAGGGATCCTTTCAAAGGATTGTGTTTAGATTGGCAGCCGAGTTGGACAAATGTGTGCTTTTAATATCCTTTGTTCCAGGATTATTTTTGAGAAACGTTTGGACATTTTGCTTGATTGCAGACAGAGGGCAAGTGCGGAGCCGGCAGAGATGCATGACTCTGAGACCTTGAATGCAGTATTTCATTGTTCAAGTGTGTGGCCATGATTTAAAGGGTGTTTTGTTCCTCTTGTATGGGAGGGATGGAGATAAGCACAGAAAGAGCACCATTGTTGTTCATGAGCAGGGAGAAATACTAAAGATATTGAAGATTATCTAGGGGGGGTGACCTCATTGAAATTTACCAACTAGTGAAAGGCCTGGATAGAATGGATGTGGAGAGGACGTTTCCACTAGTGGGAGAGTCTAAGACCAGAGGCCATGGCCTTGGAATAAAAATACGTACCTTTAGAAAGGAGATGAGGAGGAATATCTTCAGTCAGTGGGTGGTGAATTTGTGGAATTCATTACCGCACACGGCAGTGGAATACAAGTCAATGGATATTTTAATATCTTAAAATCTGTCAGTCACTACCTTCAGCATGTCCAGCAACTGAACCTCCACAGCCTGCTTGGGAGAATTCCAAAGATTCAGTGTGGTGGCACAGTGTTGCAGCAGAAGAGTTGTTGCCTTACAGACCAGAGACCTAGTCAGAATCCTGACTGTGGGTATGGGTGCTTTCTGTACGGAGTTTGTACGTTCTCCCCGTGACTGCGTGGGTTTTCCACGGATGCTGCAGTTTCTCCCATGCTCCAAAGTAGGTTAATTTGGCTTTGGTAAAAATTATAAATTATCCCTAGTGAGTAGGGTAGTGCTACTGTATGGGGATCACTGGCTGGTGGGAACTAAAATAAACTGAACCTCATCTTGGTGTTAAATAGTTGATCCCTGGCTAACTGCAGGCAAGGAAGCATGATCCCCACACCTACCCAGTCAAATCCCTTAAAATATTAACAGAATATGATGGAAACACCCAGTAGGTCAGGTGTTAATACTTCAAGTCAAAGGCCCTTCATGTGAACTGGGAATATTCAATTGTAATCCTGTATTATATTTCCGGTGACTGGTTAGTGTGCAACAAAAACTAAACTCACTCACTTAGAAAATTAGATAGACACAAAATGGTGGAGTAACTTGACCAACATGTCCCATCTACACCAATTCCACCTGGCTATGTTTGGGCCATATCCCTCTAAACCTATCCATGTACCTGTCTAAATGTTTCTTAAACGTTGCAATAGTACCTATCTCAACGACCTCCTCGGGCAGCTCATTCCATACACACACCACTCTTTGTGTGAAAAAGTTATCCCTCACATTCCTATTAAAACTTTTTCCCCCTCACCTTAAACCTATGTCCTCTGGCGTTTGATTCCCCTACTCTGGGCACGAGACTGTCTGTCTACCCGGTCGATGCCTCTCATGATTTTGTACAGCTCTATAAGATCACCCCTCATCCTCCTGAATTCCAAGGAATAGAGTACTAGCCTGCTCAACCTCTCTCTCTAGCTCATGCCCTCGAGCACAAAATATTTGTTTAATTTCACTACAATTCCTGTCCCACTCTATCAGTCGTTAAGGTTTGTTCAAACTTGTAGAATCGTTCAGAGGCTAGCAATTGCAGAGACTGGAATCTTGAGCAAAACACAAAGTGATGGAGCAACTCAGCGGGTCAGCAGTATTTGTGACGGAAATGGACAGTTAACATTTCTGATCAGGACCCTTCCTCAGACTGATTGTAGTAGGGAAGAGACCAGCTGGGAAAGAGGAGGGACAGGTCAAAGCCTGGCGAGTGATAGGTGGATACAGGCGAGGAGGAGGTTGATTTGCAGATGGGTGGAGTGAGTGACTAAGGCTAGAGGTGAAATGGAGACAAAAAAAGTATGTTAGATAATGATTGAGGAGGAATGAAAAGTAAAACGGGAGGGATTTAGGTGGAAGGAGACATCAGGAAGGGGAGGGGCGCGCAGGGGGAAAGAGGAGTGGAAAGTGAGGGACATGGTGGTGGGAGAATGTGTGCTCACTAAGGTGATGACACAGCAGCGAGGTGGGGGGGAAGATTACTGAAAATTGAAGAATTCAATATTCAGTCTGTTACAGTCATTTGCAGTCTGTTTTCACTTTTCTCACTAGATTATTCTTGTCGTGCTAAGTTGAAATTTGAAATTTTCCATATCCTCAGCCTAACTACTCTTGTTGCAAACATTACAAGTCTTTTCCTTGGATCCAATATTATCTTTAATGTCTCTTCAGGTTCAGCTGGACCACTTGTCATGTTTAGTTTTATATCTTAAAAGGAATATATATTTGCCGTAAATCTTAAATAATTCTCAAAATTCTATCTTATCCATTTATGTTGTTTCCCGATTCACTGTGGATAACTCATGCCTTCCTTGTTTATTTTTGTTTAGATTGAACCATGTTACTTTCAATCTTTACATAAAATTTTGCGATATTATGATTATGCGTGGACAAGTTGGGCCGAAGGGCCTGTTTCGTTGCTGTATGACTCTGTGACTAATAGTTTAGTTCAGTTTATTAAAACTAACCAAAACTATTAGTGTCCTACAGCAAGGAAACATGCCCTTCAGCCCAACTTGCCCACACCAACCAAGATGTCCCCGCCACACTTGTCCCACCCGCCCGTAATTGGCCCATATCCTCTTAAACCTTTTCTATCCATGTACCTGTCCAAATATCTTTTAAATGTTGTTATTGTACCTGCCCCGACTACCTCCTCCGGCATCACTTTGCATATATCTACAACCCGGTGTGGAAATAATAGCCCCTCGGGTTGCTATTAAATTAAACTAAACTTAAACACAACTCAAACTCAAAAACTAAACTCAAAATGTTCCCCTCTCACCTTAAACCTGTGCCCTGATTCCCCTAGCCTGGGTAAAAGACACAATGCATTCACCCTATTTTCCCTCGATCTCTCACACTACAATTCTTCCTTATAAGTCCCTCAAAAATTAACACTCTCTCTTAACCCAAAGGCTGCAAGGAGACGAGGAATCTCTTTCAAGAAGAGAAGCATGATGTCTGTCAAACTAAGGGAAAAAAATCTATTTCAATATAAATTTACAGAAAACTAAAACTGTGGTTTATTTATTCACAGGTTGGGCTGAAGGGCCTGCTTCCTTGCTTTATTCACAATCTTTCAGTAAAGTGTCCAATGTTTAACAAAAACTTAATGAAATTCCACATGTAATTATTTAGGGTAGATGAACAAAGGAAAATTTAGAATGATTTTGTAGGGTGAAGAGAAAACAAAATATGGGGAGTTTTAGAGAAGCATTCTTGATCATGTGGCCTAGGCTACCCAAGATACACTGGCCAATAGTGAATATATTAATGAGTCAGATGCTGATTAGAGTTGTAGGAACATGGGGACCCAAGATTTGTAGGACTTGAGGAACATGAGATTTTGTAAATGCCTGAAGCACAGAGACCCAGATTTTAATCTGACCCCGAGTTCTGTGTGTGGAGTTTGCACGTTCTCCCTGTAACTGTATGGGTTCTCTCCCACATCACAAAACCGTGTAGGTTCGTAGGTTAAACGGCCTCTGTAAAAATTTCCACTCGTGCAAGGAGTGGATGGTAAAGTGCGATAACATCAAACTAGTTCGAACATGTGATTGATGGTTGGCTGAAGGGCATTGTTTCCATGCTGTATCTTCCAATCGTTGCACATCAGACAGGCCCCCTCACTGTCCATCTTCAAATCCAGTGTTAAGACACATTTGTACTCCCTGGCTTTTGACCATGCCTGAGACTTTGCTTCTGTTCTTGGTGTTTTTGGTGTTTCTTTATTTTACATGTCTTTTCCTACTATTTCTTTTGATTGTTATTGTTGGTGTGTATTAACTTTTTTTGTCAATGATTAGTGATGTACAGCACTTTGTTGCAACTATGATTGTTTTTAAAGTGCTCTATAAATACAATTATTATTAATCGATCAAATTTACTTCCAAAATAAAACAGTCCCATTTGTCAGAAACGCTTAATATCAGGCTTTCATGCAGGCAGGCGAGATTAGGGTAGATGAGACATCAGTTCAGTTTAGTTTATTGTCACTTGTACTGAGGTACAGTGAAAAGATTTTGTTGTGCTATCCAGTCAGCAGAAAGACAATACATGATTACAATCGAGCCATTTACAGTGTATTTACATGCTGGGCCATGTGGGCAAATGGGCTGAAGGGCCTGTTTCCACGCTGTAAGACTCTATGACTGTAAATGTTATAATTGAAGCAGTATGAGTAAGTGCAGAGGGCTTGAATGTCTTGTGATATTCGACTTTTGTTGCAGGATCTTTGAAGACATTGCCATCCTCTCACCACACAATGCATTTGTGTTTAGCCACCAACTCGCTGCTGGCAACAGATGCAGACAGTGCGGTGCAGAGAGTTTGAACAAGTACAGTACAGCTTTTGTAGCAGCATTACAATCTGCAATTGCACAGAAACCACAGAGAAACCCCCAGGCCCCTGATCTATCATGACTTGCCAGTTAGTAAAATGATGCGGCTATAATTGTTGTGTCATAAAGCTTAGCAATGGGCCAGTAACCATAAAATTATATCAGTGCTGGCCAAAACTAAATCCCAGGAGCATTTTGCAACCCATGCAAAAGCCCTTGGTGTACAAAAACAGGAACATGATCTAAATGATTTGAGCAAATCACAAAGTGCTGGAGTAACTCAGTGGGTCAGGCAGCATCTGTGGAGGGAATAGAGAGGCGACGTTTCCAGTTGGGACTCGGAACCATACAGTTGTAGATCAAGGAAACGGGCCGTTCTGCCCAACTTGCCCATGCCGACAAAGATGCCCCATCTATACTAGTCCCACCTGCTCGCACATGGCTAATATTCCTTTCAACCTTTCTTATTCATGTAACTCTCCAAATGTTTTTTAAATGTTGTTATAGTACCTGCCTCAAATACCTCCTTTGGTAACACAATCCATATACCACCACCCTTTGTATGGAAAAAGTTGCCCCTCGGGTTCCTATTAAATATTTCCACTCTCACTTTAAACTAATGTCCTCTGTTTTTTGATTACCTTACTCTGGGTAAAAGACATTGCTCATTCACCTTATCAATTCCTCTCATGATTTTATACACCTCTAAGATCACCCCTCAGCCTCCAAGGAATAGAGTCCTAGCCTGTCCAACCTCTCCCTATTATAGCTCAGACCCTCGTTCTGGCAAAATTTGTGCTGGAGTAACTCAACGCATTTCAATTCTTACAAAGTGTTGGAGTAACCCTATGCATCACGCATTATCTGCGGAAGGAATCGATATGCAATGTTTTTGGTTGGGAACTCTTCAGTCTGACGTCAGCTCTTCATTGCTTTCACGTTTGCTGCCTGACCTGTTGAGTTACTCCAGCACTTTGTGTTTTACTCAAGCTTCCAACATCCACAGTTCCTTGAAGAATGTGCACAGACTAATAATGGAGATGTTGCAGAATACCACTCTATGGCACCAGACATTACGCTTGCACACGGACAATTGTTATTTGTACAGTCAAACACCTTCGTAGCACGCTCAGAACATTTCCTGGTATTTAATGGGTACTGTGCCAGGAATGTATCATTAAAATTGTTAAGGTTATATTTTGCTAACATTGGTGACAAAAGTAATGGGAGTGATATAGCTACATTGATACTCACCTCTTCTTATAATTTAAAAAATTAAACTTAATTCTAAAATGAAATAATGGCTGATGGTTAAACATTGAGAGGAAACGCGAGAGGAATAGATCAGGTAAACGTACAGAGTCTTTTGCCCATAGTAGAAGAATTGAGAACCCGAGGACACGCGTTTAAGAGAAGGGGAGAAAGATTTGATCGGACCTGATGAGCAACTTTATTTTTACACAAAGGGCGGTGGGTGTATGGAACGAGATGCCAGAGAAGGCAGGTTTTATTGCAATGCTTAAGAAACATTTTGTCAGGTACATGCTTAGGACGGGATCGGAGGGATATGCGCCAAATGCAGGCAGGTGGGACCAGTATAGATGGTGCATGTTGGTCAGCATGGGCAAAAGTTGGGGTGAAGGGCCTGTTTCCAAAGGACATTTATTGTCACATACACCAATTGGTGCAGTGAAATTTGAGTTGCCATTGCAGCACACAAATAAGATAAACACAACATTGTAGAATTTAACATTACACATAAAAAAAACATCCCCCCTACAGCGTGATCAATGTTTCCCACTGTGAGGGAAGGCAGCAAAGTTCAGTCCACTTCCTCTATGTTCACCCGGGGTTGGGGCCTATTGAGGCCTTCGCTGTCCCCGCTAGGGTGGCCCGATGTGTCGGGCCCTCTCGCCGGAATGATGGAACTCCGGCGTCGGAAGAAAGCTCTCAGAGGCTTGGAGTTCCGAAACGGGCGCTTCCTCCCGGAGACCGCGGCTCCCGAATTCCACGAAGGCTGCGCTGAGCGGAGCTCCAGCACTGGCGACCTCGGCGAAAGATCCCAGGCTCCACAATGATAAAGTCAGCGCCGCGGCGGCTGCAAGCTCCGCAGACCACAGCTCCACGATGTTGAAGTTGGCAGTCGTAGCACTCCGGAGCTCCACACAGCGACCCAGGCAAGGTATCGCCCGCTCCGCGATGGTACCTCAGTGCTGCGCAGCCGCTGAAGCTGCAGCACGAGGCTCTGGCCGGTCTCCGACAGGAAAAGCCAATCCAGATGGTAGGCCGCGAGGAGGGGGCGAAAATGCGGCTCGCTCGGAGGAAAAACGGCTTCTCGCAATCTTGACCAGTTAGTGTCTGGTAAAAACGGCTTCCTCCGCCCCCCCCCCCCCCCCCCCCCCATAAAAAGACTTAAAGGCCTCCAGAACAAAACATTTTGACAAACTAAAAATAAAAAAAGGGTGAAGAACAAACAGCTGCAGACGAGGCTGCCACACTCAATGGCGCCACCACTCGGGGTGACTATGCGCTGTATGACTATGATTCTCTATTGAATAGATTTTCTTGTGACCAACCAAACCATATAAATCATCCAATTTTCAATCACTTGCCCATGCTGACCAAGATGTCCTACCTGCCTGTGCTTGGCCCATATCCCTCTAAACCTTTCGAATCCATGTACCTGTCTATATACCTTTAAAATGTTGCGACTGTACCAATTCTATTTCACAAATATATTTATCCCAATACTTTGAATGCTATGAACAAGAAGAAATGACTCATCAAGGTATTTTAGGTACTTTGTTTGAACTAATTTTCTAGGGTGAGGTTCAAAAAAAAAAAAAAAATGAGATCAACATGAAGAAAAAGATTTTTGATTCATTTCTTCAGGGCTAAAGGACTTCTTTTACATTCCATGGCAAAAGTCTAGACGATGCTTCATAATTCAGGTGTACTAATTACTGAACACTCCTTGTACTATAAGCACAAGTTTCATCACCATTCATGCTTCAGGTCTGCTATTAGTTATCAGCAAATTATTTCATAATGATTAACGCTAGCAAGTTCCATTTTATGAATTAAAATTTACTGCATAGGAAGAACAAACTGGATTAAGTCTCAAGATATAAACTGCCCTCACTGAAGTGTAATTAGGGCCCTTTACGCACAGGATGATAAAAATCTTTGGGGTTTGGTGCGGTAATATTTTCCATTGTTACTTTCCACCTTGAAAACATCAGTGGCATGATCAAGCAATGCTAACCGAGAGAAACCATAAGAGGAGTGAATGTGTAGGAACGATCTGCAGATGCTAGTTTACACCAAAAATCGACACTAAATGCTGGAGTAACTCAACGGGGCAGGCAGCATCTCTGGAAAGAAATTAAGGTGAATAATCTGCATGATTAAACCTTTCAAGATACGGGTGGCATGTTAGCACAGCGGTAGAGTTGCTGCCTTAGAGTGCCATAAGTCCCGGGTTCGTTCCCGACTACGGGTGCTGTCTGTACAGAGTTTGTACGTTCTCCCAGTGACCTGCGAGGGTTTTCCCTGAGATGTCCGGTCTCCTCCAACTGACCAAGACCTACAGGTTTAAAGGTTAACTTGCTTGGTAAAATCATAAATTGTTCTTCGTGTGTGCAGGATAGTGTTAATGTGCAGGGTTGGTGGTCGGCGCAGACTCGGTGGACCGAAGGGCCTGTTTCCGCACTGTATCTCTAAATTAAACCAAACTAAATCTGTGGTCAGTAATGGTGGCCCCAAAACTACAGGACAATCATAAAACCCCATCTGATTCAACAATGTCCACATGGTAGGAAATCCACTGACTTTGATTCTAAATTCTTAGCAATGTGGCCAACTCTGAAATGTCCAAGAACATAGCACAGTAAAGCTCGGCAACAGTCACATCGGCCTACATGATGTGTCAAGTTAAACTGATCTTGCCTCCGTGCATATGATCCATATCCTTCTATTCCCTGCATATCTACATCTATCTTTTATCTATACATAACTAAAACTCTGATCTTGTTATCTTCCGGTTTGTGCGTTTTTTCTATTTGCGCAAAAACGGTACACGATAGCGCTATTTTTCGCCAACTGATTCACCGTTCTCCTGTGCTGCGAGTGCACAAAGTTTTGTTCCGATCAATGGTCTATTGCAAAAGTTAGCAAGGTTTAAAAATCTTAAAAACAGCGATGCATTTCGTTGTCTCTGTACTGTACACTGACAATGACAATTAAATTTGAATCTGAATCTGAAGGTGCGCAGATCGACCTCCTCTCCTGCCAGTCAGAGCCACGTGGATTAGTCTCTTCTCCTGTCACTCCCTGGGACGGTCCGCCCCTTCCTGCACCATCGCGTCTTTACTGGAGCTAAGGGACGCTCTGGATAGCCGGCAGAGGTCTCCAACTGGACACAATTTCGGTGAGGCCGGAAGTGGCCCAGCCCAGCCTGGCGCAGCCCGCCACGGAGTCGGAGATGTCGCAATACGGAAAGTGGAGACTGATCCCAGCGGAGGAGAATGACCAGCTGCTGTGAGTCCACATTGCACCGCCAACTCCAGCCCCTTCCCCTCTGGTCCCCCTCGCTGGCTCCTGCCCCCCTCCCCAGTAATACCCCCCTCTCCCCCATGGCTCTTCCCCCGTCTTTTTCTCCGAGATCTCTCCCCCCCACTCCCCGCCCTCACACCCCTCCCCCCCCAGCCCCCTGCCCTCACACCCCCATCCCCCCCCGCCCACTCATACACCCCTCCCGCCCACTCATACACCCCACCCGTCCGCTCAAACACACCATGCCCACACACCCCTCCCCCCCCCCCCCATTCGCTCACAACACACACACACCCCTTCCCCCCTCACACACACACAAGACACAGAACCCCCCCCCCCCCCCTCCCCCTTTACACACACCCCCCTCTCCCACCCACACCCCCACTTCCCTCCCACACACATGAAGAGGAGGGGAAGGAAGTGCTGGGGGATAAGGGGAAATGAGCCGCGCTGCGCAGTTAAGGGCTATGGCTGAGTGGTGGAATATTGCTTGGGGGAGCGAGTTGCGTTGGGGAACGGAGGAGTGGTGGAATATTGCGTTGGGGAATGGGTTGAGTTGGGGGACCAGGCCTCCCGTGTGACTGGGACCCAACGGGCCCCACTTAGTCTAGTGCCCATCTAAAATCCTCTGAAATGTCACTATGGTATCTGCCTCCACCACCACCCCTGGCAGTGTGTTCCAAGCACCTACTACTGTATAAAAATACTTCTGCACACATTTCCTTAAAACTTTGCCCCTCTCACCTTAAAGTTATGCCTTCTTGTAAGAAAGAGCTGGACATTGTTAGCGTACATGAAGTTCCCTGCAACTATTAGGTGAAATGTAAATGTTAAATAAAAAGCACTTAGCAGGTAATACAGGTATCTCTTTTCATGACACGTGGCCATTCAGCCCACTGAGAGCAATCTCATCAGTTCCATTCCCACACATTGCCCTGCAATCCATCTCTCTCATGCATCTGATATCACATTTCACCACCACCCCATTTAAAAAAAAAATCATTTGATATAGCTAAGATTTTAAACACCGACTACAGAAAGTAGAAAATGTAGTTACTGTCAACAAACAATCACTGTTGATTGATAAAAAAAACTTGTTGGAGACATTTGCTAAGCCAAATAAATGATTAGAAATCAGGCATTTATTTGTGAAATGTGTCAATTTATATTGTGCATTAATTGATCAATTGGGTAGCATTTTAAAATACAATTAAAATGTGAATGAATACATATTAGTATGGGGATTGGGGAGAAGCAATGACCAAGTCACTACACCAGCTGTGTGTGTGTGTGCACGTGCATGTGTTTGACAAAAGCAGGACAAGATTACAAGGTTATTTTTTTTTAAACATTGAGTCCTTGATATTATTAATGGAGGAAGAGAGTAAAAAACCAATGAAATTGGATTAAAACTTTATCAAGGTTTGGTCAAAACTCAGCTGGGGTATTGTTTTCAATCTTAGCCACCATAAGTCAGCAAGGATGGCAAGGACCAGGTGAAGTTTCAATAAAACAAGCTGCATTCTAGTGGAAACAAAGAACTGCATGTGCTGGCTTACAAAAAAAAAAAAGACACAGTGCTGGAGTAACCCAGCAGGTCAGGGAGCATCTCTGGAAAACAGGAATAGGTGACAATTTGGATCGAGGCCCTTCTTCAGACCGATGGTGGATCCCGACCTGAAATGTCACCTATGCATGATCTCCAGAGACGTTGCCTGACCTGCTGAGTTACTCCAGCATTTTGTGTCAATTTTTGTATTCTGGTGGATTTAGCCTTCTGTTCTTGTACTGACCCAGGATTGTGACCCACTGCTCTGTGCTATGCAAGAACCTGCTTAATACATCTGTGTCACAATGCAGTGAAACCTCTTGAGTGTTCATCAGGTAAATGTTGTCCATCTAACTCAATCTTGGTAGCTATGCAGTGAAAGAGGTACAACATAGACACTGGTCAAGGCTTCCCTTGAGTGAAAAGTACGCGCTCACAAAAAAAGCCAACAAGCAACTTTCAGCTCAGGATGCAGATGGGAAAGATTTTAAAAAAGGACATATGAACAATAGCTTCTGCAGTAAAACAGCACAGAGTACAGGAAGAGTGCACAGACAGAATGGCAGACAGCTTCTGGTCTCTAGAATAACAAAGTGTTTACCCAATAAAAATCCTCTGCTGTCTAGGACTCCTGCCAATGTGGGAATGCTAACTATATAAACAGGGGATTAAAAGTTCAGGAATCCTTAAACAGGAAGATTGTTGGAAAAAAAATTCTACTGCTGTATTTTAGACATCTATTGTCATCCCACTTTGTATTTACATAGAGCATCGAACAGGACAGCACAGGAACGGGCCCTTCAGCTAACAATGTCCATGTCAAACACAATGGCAAATTAGTCTCTTCTGCCCGCACTTGGTCTTAATCTCTATTCCCTTATTATTATGTGCCTATCTAAAAGCCTCTTACAATCCACTATTGTATCTGCTTCTACCAGCATCCCTAGCAGTGTGTTCCAGGCACCAACCACTCTGTGGGAATTAAACGTACCTGCATATCTTCCTTAAGCTTTCCCTCTGTGACCCTGAAGATGTGCTAGGGACGGCCCGATGTACAGGCCCTCGCGTCGGGATGCTCGAAACTCCGACGTCGGGACGGATGGACACTCCGCGGCCTGGAGGTTCCGAATCGGCCACTTCCTACCGTAGACCGGGGCTTCACGATGTTATAGGCCGCAGGCCGGCGGTCGGAGCTCTTCTGCGGCGATCCCCGGCAAAGGATCCCAGACTCGACGATGGAATGTCCACGCCACACCCGCGGCTAGAAGCTCCGCAGACCGCGGCTTCAGGATGTCGTAGTCCGCAGGCCAGCGATCGGAGCACTTCTTCTGGCGACCCCCGACAAGGGATCGCCTGGCTCCACGATGGAAAGTCTGCGCTGCGCCCATTGCTGAAGCTCTAGGTCCTGACTCCAGGAGAGGCTGCATCAATCCAAGCTGTGAGGCCGTGAGGGAGGGCGAAAATACGACTAGGAGAAAAGTCGCATTCCACCGATAAGTGACTAAAAAAAAGTTTCCCCCCCATTCCCCCATCACACCCACCCCCCCCCCCCCACACACACACACACACACAACACCACACTAACAACACACACACACTTCTAGGCATACTAAAATACTAAAAACAAAAACTATATTGGAAAGGACATGCAGCTGCTGGCGAGGCTGCCGGCCCACGGCGCCACCCATCAATAGTCGTAGGTGTATAATATCATAAGGGGAATTGATAGGGTGAATGCACAGTCTTTTACCCGGGGTAGGGGAATCAACAACCAGAGGACATAGGTTTAAGGTGGGAGAGGAAAGATTTAATAGAAACCTGAAGGGTGATTTTTATTAAGAGGCTGTGGGTATATGGAACAAGCTGCCAGAGGAGGTAGTTGAGGCAAGTACAATAATAGTATTTATTATAATTATAATTTCTATGAGCAGAATTAGGTCATTCGGCCACTTAAAAAAAACACTTGGACAGGTACATAGGTTCAGAGGGACATGGGCCAAATGAGACTAGCTTAGATGGGACATTTTGGTCGGCATGGACATTACGTGAGAAGAGTTTATACTCTCGATCATAGATTTACAAGGCAGAGAAGGCAGTCACTAAGATCACTGCACCAGCATCAACCGATCCATTTCCCAATATTTCCTCACGGCTCAAACATTTTCTTTTTGCCAATTGCACAGGCAATTCTCCTTCTAGAGTTAATGTGAAGTGCATAACAGCTCACTGCCATGAAAAGATATAATGCTCCATCACTTATACTTGTTTTCAATTAACTTTCAACTGTGCACTTATTATGCAGTTAGGAAAATAGCAATTGTTTGACTGGTTTACACCAGCCATTTAAGAGCACTGTACACCATTGTTGCTATAATTGTCTGCAGCCAGGGTTACATAATAGATTACAGACCATGGCGCTGCAGTTTTGTACACCAGAAGCTATAGGCCTTCCCCATGCATACAAACCACAGAACTCAACGGCTGGAGTGATGGCTGCAGCATTTACAAAATGGTTGAGAGGGTCGAGAGCACTTCCGAGAGCAAGTGGGCTTCCAGAGCGAGCAGGGCCGCTGAGAACAAAGGGGGACCCAAGGGGGGGGGGGGGGGGGGGGGGCACGTGCAGCAGCAGGAGGCCTCCGATAAGAAGGTAAAACCGATTAACTTTATGAAACTTTGTCGGTGCCAGTAACGTGGCAACTCATGTGTACTGCCCAGGTGAGGTCTGATGTATGATTCTACTGGGTTGTTTGCAAAACAAAGCATTTCATTGTACCTAGATACATGTGACAATAAAGTATCGTTGAATCATCCTTGGCATTAACATTACCAAGAGTCTGTCCGGATCATCCCTCCACTCACAGTCCGGTGGAACTTATCCTCACCCTTAACAAGGTAGCCAAAATGTTTAAGAAAGAACTGCATATGCTGGAAAAATCTAACGTAGACAAAAATGCTGGAGAAACTCAGCGGTTGAGGCAGCATCTATGGAGCGAAGGAATGGGTGACGTTTCGGGTCGAGACCCTTCTTCGGAATGATGTGGGGGTGGGGAGGCAGGAAGAAGAAAGGAAGGAAGCGAAAACAGTAGGCAGTGGGAGAGCTGGGAAGGGGAAGGAGGGAGAAAGCAAGGACTACCTGAAATTGGAGAAGTCAATGTTCATACTGCTGGGGTGTAAACTACCCAGGCGAAAATATGAGGTGCTGCTCCTCCAATTTGCAGTGGGACTCGCTCTGGCCATGGTGGAAGCCCAGGACAGAAAGGTTGGATTCTGAATGGGAGGGAGGGTTGAAGTGCTGAGCCATGGGGAGATCAGGTTGGTTAATGCGAACTGAGTGGAGGTGTTGGGCGAAGCGATCGCCAAGCCTGCTCTTGCTCTCACCGATGTAGAGCAGCTGATACCTAGAGCAGCGGATGCAATAGATGGGATTGGAGGAGGTGCAGGTGAACATCTGCCTCACCTGGAAAGACTCTTTGGGTCCTTGGATGGAGTCGAGGAGGGAGGTAAGACGACAAATGTAGCATTTCCTACGGTTGCAAGGGAAAGTACCAGGGGAGGAGGTGGTTTGGGTAACAACTTCTCTTTTGGCAACTCTCACTTTCTTCAAGTTAAAGGTCTAGCCATGTAGCTATGCCTGCCATTTTGGTGGATACGTCAAACAGTCTTTGTTCCAAACAATACAGTCTTTGTTCCAAACGTATACTTGCATTTATGTGCAGTGTGACAAATAAACCGTATTGTATTGTATACTGACACCATCCACTAACTCTTTCGCTGCCACATCGATGACTACATCGAGGCAGCTTCTGCACCTGACAGAACTCGTTAATTTCATTATCTTTACCAGTGACTTCCACCCTTCTCTCAAATTAGACTATCTCTAACCCATTACTTGATCTTTATTTCTCCATCGTAGAAAGACTACCAACTGATGTAACTGCAAACTCATGGACTCCCACAGTTATCTAGACTCCTCCCACCATGCCTCCAGTAAAGACGCCATCCCCTACTCTAAATTTCTCTGTCTCTGTAGCATCTTGACCCAAGATATGGCTTTCCATTCTAAGACATTCACAACGTTCTCTTTCATTAGCAAATGTAGTTTTTGTCATAGATGTCTGACATGCCTAAGGTCATATATGGATCTCTAACTCATGTCTGCTCTCAATCCTCTTCTCGCCAGATGGAATAAGGATAGAGTTTTCCTGCTCCTCACCTTTCACCCCACCAACCACGGCATTCAACACATCATTCTCCAACATTTCCACTAGAGTTTAATTTAGAGTTTAGAGTTACAGCGCAGAAACAGTCCCTTCCGTTCACTGAGTCCGTGCCGACCAGCAATCCCCATACACTATCCTACACACTGGGACAATTTACAATTTTTACCGAAGCCAAATTAACTTACAAACCTGTACATCTTTGGAGTTTGGGAAGAAACCGGAGCACCTGGAGAAAATCCACGCGGTCACGGGGAGAACGTCCAAACTCCGTACAGACAGCACCTGTAGTCAAGGTTGAGCCTGGGTATCTGGCGCTGTAAGGCAGTAACTCTACCGCTGCGCCATCGAGCTGCCACAAAAATTAAACAAGGCTTCTATTCCATCACTACTTTTGAAGTGATCCCACCACCAATCATATCTTCCCATTGCCAACTCTTTCTGCCTTCCACAGAAAATAATAACGTTACCCTCGTCTCTTGGCCTACCTGTGGAGAAGATCAGGACAGTATTGTTCCAGAATCCATATCTTTGCAGGGCATCAGTGATGTTCCCGACAGCCTCATCCATCACTGACACCATTCCCGCATAGTGGCGCCGATCCGCATCATGGATAAAATTGTATGGCTCCATGTATTCCTCGGGGACCTGAAGGGGCTCGTGAACTGACTGAAGAGCCAAGTAGAGAAACAGAGGCTGCAAAGAGGGCACACATTGGAAAACTTGTTTTATTTTTGAATGTCTAGTTATCAGGATGCATCACAGCCTGTTTGGGAACAGCTCCATCTAATACCGCGAGAAATTGCAGAGTTGTTGCCGTCGCCCCCCAGACCATCAGGCAAAACAACCTCCCTTCCACTGACTCCATCGATATTTCACATTGCCTCAGCAAGATCACCAGCATAATCAAGGACCAGTCTCACTCCTGTCACTACCTCTTCTCCCCTCTCCCATCTGGAAAGAGGTACAAAAAGTTTGAAAACACACAGCTCCAGATTTAGGATAGACACAAAATGCTGGAGTAACTCAGCGGGACAGGCAGCATCTCTGGATAGAAGGAATGGATGACGTTTTGGGTCGGGGCCCATCTTCAGACTGAGAGTCAGGGAAGAGGGAGAGACAGAGATAAGGAAGGGTAAGGTGTGAAAACAAGACATCAAAAGAGATGTGGCTCAAGGAAAGTGCAAAATAGATCATTAAGAGAGGGTGACAACAAAGCAAATAAGAGATAAAACCAAGGGGTCAGTCAGACGTGGGAGAACTGGGGAGGGGGAGGGGATGGAGAGTGAGGGAAAGCAAGGGCTATTTGAAGTTGGATAAGTCAATGATCATACCGCTGGGGTGCTGTTATGTGAAATACCCAAGTGAAATATGAGGTGCTGTTCCTCCAATTTGCGCTGGGCCTCACTCTGACAACGGAGGAGGCCCAGGACAGAAAGGTCAGATTGGGAATGGGAGGGGGAGTTAAAGTACTGAGCAACCAGGAGATCAGGTACGACTGAGCAGAGGTGTTCAGCGAGACGATTGCCGAGCCTGCGCTTGATCTTGTCGATGCACAGAAGTTGACACTTGGAACAGGGGATACAGTAGATGAGGTTTGAGGAGGTGCAAATGAACCTCTGCCTCGCCTGAAAAGACTGTTGGGGTCCTTCATCTAAGGAGTCGAGGGGGGAGGTAAAGGGACAGGTGTAATGGCGGCCTCGCCAACAGACTGTCTCGTTCCTTTTCCGTTTTTAATCAGACTTCAATATTAAATCTCATACTAAATGTTATACCCTTTATCTTTTATCAAGCTTGTTTTATTTTTGACTGTCTGGATATCAGGATGCATTACAGCCTGATTTAGAAACAGCTGGGCCTCGGGCTGGGCAGAGTGCTGGTCAACTGTGCGAGAGGAGCCATTGCGACGTCATCCAGCTCGTTAAAAATGTCAGATTGGTGAACAAATTTAGTTAAAAACTCGGGAAATAATAAATCCAATATTTAGACGAGGGGATTTTTGAGATCTCGAGGTCAATCTCTACCAGAATATGTAAAAATTTCACCATTACCACGTCGGGTTTTCGAGGAGATGTGAATCAAAGAAAAAGTTCAAGCAGGCAAGCAAGCAAACCCACAAGTAAACATCCAAGATCAGTTTTATGTTATAATAGATTGCGTTGCGGGAACAGGACCCAACGGATCCGCACTTGCTCTAGTAATATAATAAATATAATTAGTCTCGGTTTTTTAGCTTCCAATAATGCTCATTAAAGAAATGCAAATTAGTATGCAGTGTGCAGATAATTGGATTCTTTCTTGGTCTATTAAATCAGGTCATTTTGGCACTTTTAGTTAAAAACATTCTAGCTCAGCATTACTTTAGTAACAGCACCATGGGCACATATTATACAGATGCACCCAAATGAACAATGTTCATGTTCACCTACTGTAGAAATTTGGCTCATGAACCCATTACAATTTCAGAGTTTGTAGAGATCACATTTGTCTGTGTCATGTTTATTTAGAAGGCGGCACAGTGCCGTAGATGGCAGAGTTTGTTGCACCAGACACCATGGTTTAATTCTGACCGGGTGGTCTCTGCTTGGAGTTTGCACGTTCTCCCTGTGTCCACGAAGGTTTCCTCCAGGTACTCAGATTTCCTCCCACATCCCAAAGATGTGCAGGTTTGTAGGTTAATTGGTCCCTGTGATTACCCTTAGTATGTTGGGAATTGGATGTGAAAGTGGGATAACATAGAACCAGTGTGACTGGGTGATCGATGGTCAGCATGGACATGGTGGGCCAAAGGGCCAGTTTCCATGTTGCAGCTTTGAATCCACAAATTAAAAAAAGAGAGAAAAAAAACAAACAGCTAATAGTTGTCGTTAAGCTCTCCTATGAAGTCATTTGTATCATTGTTCCATTCAGTTTCCCCAACTTCAATATCAACTCATCAGGATCATTAGATATACACAAAATGCTGGAGTAACTCAGCAGGACAGGCAGCATCTCTGGAGAGAAGGAATGGGTGACGTTTCCGGTCGAGACCCTTCTTCAGACTGATCATCAGTATCATTCCTTTCTGCACCGTCATCATCTTAGATCTAGCCCGCGACACTTGTTTCCGATCCTTCCTTCTCCATTTTTATAACAGAGCTTCCTCCTGTCAAATTGCTAAATGGCACCTTTGATCACTGTGCATATCATTTTCTTTGATTACCACTTTCTTCACATCAAGTTCAAGTCCGCGTTTATTGTCACTTAACCAATTAAGGTACAGTGAAATTTGAGTTACCATACTACGTGAAAAGCAACAATACACACAGAAACTCCGGTGTCGGGACTGATCGGAACACTCCACGGAATGGAGCTCCCGAGTCGGCCTCTTCTTACCAGAGACCGCAGGCTTCATGGTGTTAAAGTCCACAGGCCCAGCGGTCGGAGCACTTTTGCTGGCATTCCTCGGCAAAGGATCGCCCGCTCCGCAATGGTAACTCCGCGCCGCACCCGCAGCTTGAAGCTCCGGGCTGGTCTCCAGGAAAGGCGCACCAGTCCACGTTGTAGACCGCAACGGGGGTGGGGGGGGTGGAGATGGAGATGGAGACACGGAGAAAAATCGCTTCTCCGTCGAGGTAAGTAACTGAAAAAAAATTTCCCCCGGTCGTTCACCCCTCCACCCCCCCCACATAAAACATACAAGAAACATTAAAACATACATTTAAGACATACTTAAAATAATAATCCCAGTTCTCCTACTAGTCTTACTGTCTCCGACTACGTTCTATCTCTGTCCCGCCCACTCCCGACATCAGTCTGAAGAAGGGTCTTGACCCAAAACGTCACCCATTCCTTCTCTCCAGAGATGCTGTCTGGCCCGCTGAGTTACTCCAACATTTTGTGTCTACTATGCTTTGGCAAGACAGCTGATGAAGTCTTGATTTCAGGGTCTGGGTTTGAAGTCAGGGCCTAATGAAGGCCTCGACCCGAAATGTCACCTATTCCTTTTCTCCAGAAATGCTGCCTGACCTGCTGAGTTACTCCAGCGTTTTGTATCTATGCTTTGACAAAAAAGGCTTATTTAGTGTTCTATGTTGTGTACCTACCCGTGCTGGGTTATGCTTGGATAGAAGGTCGACAGCTCTCTGTGGAAACAAATGGCCCGAATATATGCCGGTGAACCCAGTGGCAACTTCCTCTCCATCTCGTAAGTCCAGTGCACAGCGAGTGATGTTTAATGGTGCAATGTGATAACACCGCTCGTGTGTATAATAATTCTCACTGCCCAACAGGTAACCTGAAATGTTAAAGAAGTAACAAAGAAAATGACAGCACATTAGATTCCTGTGTCGACATTTAATTGTCAGATGCACCAACTGCAGGACCATGATATTCTTACTTGCAGCAGCATATCATGCCTAAAAACACAGTGCTCGTAGATAATATATAACAAAATTAAATAAATTAATGACCACAATCCAAGTGCAACAAAAAAAAGGTCCTTGGTGCAACCAAAAACAGTCCATAGAAGTTCACAGTTGAGGAAAATGTTGTGCAGTGTTCAAGAGGTGTTGGGAAGAAACTCTTTATGAATCTATTGGCCAGTTTTTGGACTCCTAAGCCTTCTTCCCGATGGAAGGGGTGAAATAAGAGAGTGGTTACTGTGGTGTGGGTCTCTGAAGATATTTAATTGATCAAAATGTCTTTGATTTATCAAATGTTCCAAAAAGAATAACACACTATATTTAACAGTTCCATCAAAGATAAACAGATTTTACATCGATAGAATGAAAGATTACAAACGTGGCACAGTGATGCAGCGGTAGAGTTGCTGCCTTACAACTCCAGAGACCTGGGTTCAATCCTGACTACGGGTGCTGTCTGTACAGAGTTTGTATGTTCTCCCTGTGACCACGTGAGTTTTCTCTGGGTGCTTCAGTCTCCTCTCACACTCCAAAGACGTACAGATTTGTAGGTTAGCTGGCTTTGGTAAAAATTGTAAATTGCCTCTAGTATATAGGACAGTGCTAGTGCACAGGGATCGCTGGTCGGTGGTCTGAAGGGCCCGTTTCCGCATTGTAACTCTAAACGACACTACAGTTTTTGCAGTAACTGGCCAGAAAATATAGGAAAAAAATAAAAATCAGCAGAGAGCCAGGTGGAGGTTTGGTGGCATCTGAGTTAATTAAATCATTAGAGGATTCATGTGTGAGTTATAGAGAAGAAAGGGGCAGTAAAGTGGGTAACCCTTTTGAAGCTCACCAGGCTGAAATACCTCATTGTGCACTATATGGTCCAGTGAATACACCACCCATTTCTACAGTGTGCTGCCTCCAACAATGTACAAGGGCTGAAAGAATAACTAGCATAAACCGCAGTACAAGAGGAAAATCATTAGCTGCAGTCCCTGCCGTGTGTCATGTCCGCTAATCTTAGCCACAGGGACTTCCATGAAACCCAAGGTGAAAGGCAGAAAGTTCAGGTGATAGCGCGGGAAAGGGGTGGGGGATAGAAGAACGAGTGTGGAAAGATAACATTCACAAATTGCCCCACTGTCTACGAAATAATTCATGAATGTGGGTAACTGATGATAGCAAGACTGAGTGAAACCGAACCGTTGCCTTGGTTACACCAAATGTAACATGTAGATATTCTATGTATAGGTAGGAACTACAGATGCTGGGTAACACCGAAGATAGACACAAAATGCTGGAGTAACTCAGCGGGTCAGGCAGCATCTCTGGAGAAAAGGGAATAGGGGATGATTCGAGTTGAGACCATATTTCAGACCTGCATGAAGGGTAAACAAAATGTTAAACTCACAACAGCACACTGAACCTGCTATCCAAAGGTAAATGGGTAGAGACTTGTTAGCCAAGTCAGAAGAGCCTGTTTCTTTGAGGAAAAACTAAACCAAGATTCCTGATAAATTTTGAGAATGAGATTTCTAACATGGGCTTTAGACAATAGACAATAGGTGCAGGAGTAGGCCATTCGGCCCTTCGAGCCAGCACCACCATTCAATGTGTTGTACAGAGCCCTAGTGAGACCACACCTGGAGTATTGTGTGCAGTTTTGGTCCCCTAATTTGAGGAAGGACATTCTTGCTATTGAGGGAGTGCAGCGTAGGTTTACAAGGTTAATTCCCGGGATGGCGGGACTGTCATATGCTGAGAGAATGGAGCAGCTGGGTTTGTACACTCTGGAGTTTAGAAGGATGAGAGGAGATCTCATTTATACATATAAGATTGCTAAGGGCTTGAACACGCTAGAGGCAGGAAACATGGTCCCGATGTTGGGGAGTCCAGAACCAGGGGCCACAGTTTAACAATAAGGAGTAAGCCATTTAGAACGGAGACGAGGAAACACTTTTTCTCACAGAGAGTGGTAAGTCTGTGGAATTCTCTGCCTCAGAGGGCAGTGGAGGCAGGTTCTCTGGATGCTTTCAAGAGAGAGCTAGATAGGGCTCTTAAAAATAGCAGAGTCAGGGGATATGGGGAGAAGGCAGGAACGGGGTACTGATTGGGGATGATCAGCCATGATCACATTGAATGGCGGTGCTGGCTCAAAGGGCTCAATGGCCTATTCCTGCACCTATTGTCACTTGATCATGGGTGTTGTGGGCTAAAGGGACTGGTTTCCAGAGGGCAAGTATGGGCATTGTGGGCCAAATGGATTCTTGGGGTGGCAGCTCAGTCACTCAAGCCTGATGTACTGGCAGCTCACTCACGGCTGGTGGGCTAGCAGTTGACTCACGGCTATTCCTTGAAATTCCATTTCAAGCAGGGTGCAAGGCCACCGAATTCAAGTGCGGTTTCCTACCACTTCAAGCAGGGTGCAAGGCCACCAAACTCAAGTGCAGTTTCCTGCCACTTCAAGCAGGGTGCAAGGCCACCAAATTCAAGTACAGTTTCATGCCACTTCAAGCAGGATGCAATGCCACCAAATTCACGTGCATTTTCATGCCACTTCAAGCAGGGTGCAAGGCCCACCAAATTCAAGTGCAGTTTCATGCCACCAAGCAGGTTGCAAGGCCACCAAATTCTAGTGCCGTTTCATGCCACTTCAAGCAGGGTGCAAGGCCACCAAATTCAAGTGCTGTTTCATGCCATTTCAAGCAGGGTGCAAGGCCACCTAATTCAAGTGCAATTTCATACCACTTCAAGCAGGGTGCAAGACAACCAAATTGAAGTGCAGTTTCATAGCATTTCAAGCAGGGTGCAAGGCCACCAAATTCAAGTGCAGTTTCATACCATTTCACGCAGGGTGCAAGGCCACCAAATTCAAGTGCAGTTTCATACCATTTCACGCAGGGTGCAAGGCCACCAAATTCAAGTGCAGTTTCATACCATTTCACGCAGGGTGCAAGGCCACCAAATTCATGTGCAGTTTCATACCATTTCACGCAGGGTGCAAGGCCACCAAATTCAAGTGCAGTTTCATACCATTTCACGCAGGGTGCAAGGCCACCAAATTCATGTGCAGTTTCATACCATTTCGTGCAGGGTGCCAGTCCACTACATTCAAATGCAGTTTCAAACCATTTCAAGCAGGGTGAAACCACCCTAAAACCACTATAAAACCACACAAAACACCACATCAACACCACACTCACTGTTCAGTAAACATTCAGTGTGTTCAGTTGATTCACAGCTCAGACAGTCGTGACCTCTCCCTCCCCCATCTTGCAGAGACTGAGCCATACCCACGCTTCCAGGTTTTATAATCCATCCTCCTCCAACCGGAAGGGACGTGGCCTTCATGGCGTGATTGACAGGAGAGAGATTCTCAACATTTTTTTACACACTAATAACACTTTTATTTTTCATTGATGGGAAGAATCCTCTGCACCTGATGAGCGGCGGGGGACTGAGTAAGATGGCCAAAAATCACAATCGTAAGTGGTAGCGATTTATCTAAAATCAATATACAGTACAAACAGGAAGTTGTCAAGTTTCCACCAACAACCATTTTTGCAGTGCAGCATTTCAAAGCAGTTACCACCAACAACAACAACCATTTTGGCAGTGCAGCATTTCAAAGCAGTTACCACCACCAACAAACAACAGCATTTCAAAGCAACCACATTTTCATTTTCAAACCACATTAAGGGCACTCACAGTTGAGTATACATGTGTTCAGTGTTATTCACAGCTCAGAGAAATGTGACCCTCTCGTTCCCTCCATCTTGCAGAGACTGAGTGAGACGCAACACTTCCGGGTTTTATAGTCCCTCCCCCCTGCAGGGGCAACAGAGAGAATCTCAACATTTTTTAAGCATTAATAACTCTTTGATTTTTCATCGATGGGAAAAATCCTCTTGGCCTGCGCAGCCGAGGGGGACTCTGAGTAAGATGGCCAAAAATCACACCCGTTTTTTCAAAAATCATGAAACAGAAAACAGGAAGTGTTCAAGATTTTACTTTTAGTAATATAGATGACATCAGATGGGGCCTTTGAGGAATATAATGCAAGCAAGATAGTGGTATTTAAAAGGCTTTTGGATAAACATATGGATATATGTAGAGATATAGCATGGAAACAGGCCGTTTGCAACACTGAGCTCATGCTGACCTTCGATCACCCATTCACACTAGTTCAAGAAGAGTGTAAATTCAATTAAATGGCAATGAACCAAAAGAAGGTAGTTACCAAAGTAGGAATCAAATCCTCTTCGTGTCGGGAGGCATTCTTTCTTGTACATGCCAAGGTGCCATTTGCCCACCATGTGAGTGCTGTAACCAGCCTCCTTGAGCAGTTGAGGCAGCAGCTTTTCATCCAGCGGGAGACAGTGTGGTTGACAGGGCCAGATGATCTCATGCTGGAAACCTGTGTGAATCTGAAGAGAAATCAAGAACCAACCAGTCGGTGGCTTTCTGCGGAAACAGTTGCCATGCAACAAATGACAGTAATAAACCATTATTAACACTTTGGAAGTATTTGTTGGCATGTGATCTGCATCCATGGGGATTCCTGCTCCAAGCTTCACCGATTCATCCAGTGTAGGGGATAATCAAGAACCAGAGGACACAGGTTTAATGTGGGAGGGGAAAGATTTACTGGGAACCGAGGAGCAACTTTTTCCACACAGATGGTGGTGGGTATAAGGAACGAGCTGCCAGAGATGGTAGGTGAGGCAGGTACAATAGCAACATTTAAAAGACACCTGGACAGTTACATGGGCTCAGAGGCATGGACATATCATGCCTTATGCCCTTGTCCCACTTAGGCGATTTTTTAGGCGACTGAGGCCAATGAGCGTAGCTTGACTTCTCCTGACGTAGGTGCTGTCGTAGGTTGTCGCCAGGGGCTCACCGGTGAATTCCATTGCCGAATACCTACGTCAACTGGCTGAATTGTCTTACCTTGTTGTAGCTTGTCACGGGTGGACGTAGGTTGTCATAGGTGTGGTCATAGGTGGACTTCCTAATGGGTCACCGGTTGTCGGTAGCTTACCGTAGCTGGCCGTCAACTAGGAGGTAGACTGCTACGACTATGACAGGCGGCGGCAGTCGCCGAAAAAAATCGCCTGGTGGGACTGGTCCACTAGGGTTTTATACTCTCAATCATACATTTAAACAGCATGGATAGGAAAGGTTTACATGGATAGGAAAAGTTTAGAGCAGTGGTTCTTAACCTTTTTGGCATAAGTACATGCATACAGGAACAAAATACTGTATGTGGTATGTACATTTGTTGGGTTCCTAAAAATGGACTCAACAAATGGATATGTTATTTATGACCACTTCATGTCCCCCGGTAAAGTTCCAAACAACTTTCTGACCCCCAGGTTAAGAACCACTGGTTTAGAGGGATATGGGCCAAACGCGGCAGGTGGGATCAGTGCATATGGGATCATTGCATATGGACCATCTTGGTCGGCATGGACGAGTTGGGCCGAAGGGCTAGTTTCTGTGCTGTATGACTAGGATGGAACATCTTAAATCCGAGAATAATAATTGAAGTTTTAGGTAAATGTACAAACAAAGATAAGAAAGGCAACGTAACTTAGATACAACTCATGAAGACCAAAATCTAGGGAATCACAAAGACACTGTTTGGACAATAAAAAGTAAAAATATTTTATTCAGTTTCTTCCAAATCTTTACTCAGTTACTTAAGCAAAAACTATACCATAGTTCGGTCTTCCTCCGAATGAGCCAATAACAAGCTTCCAACCCCATGGTCTAGTCATCACCAAGGCCATTCCAAATCATATTATGTGCCCAATACTCCAGAATCGCTTGTCGTATTTCATCTGCTGGAGTCATCTCTATAGGTGACTCTGCTGGGTGCCCGTCTCCTGTCACCTAAACTGTGCTTCGTAAAGCTCTGACCTGCTCTGAACTCCACCATATATATATATATTTTTGTCTAGCTCATCCATTATTCTTGCCAATGTCAAACTCCTTTGACTCGGTGGATCCAGCAGAAAATAAATTGATATACCCATTTCAGAACCTTCTTGGACCTTCATTATCCTTCAATTTTCTGAGTTGTGTATATATACACAAGCATATATAAATATTAAAAAGATGGGAAGGATCTGAAGATGAGTCCCAACCAAGAACGTCACCTATTCAATCACTCCATGTCTGAAGAAGCCACGATCCGAAACATCTTTTATTCCCCTTCTCCAGAGATGCTGACTGACCTGCTGAGTTACTCTAGCACTTTGTGTTTTGCTTAAGAGTGGCACCATGGCGCAGCTGATAGCGCTGTTGCCTCATCGCACCAGAGACCCGAGCTTGATCCTGATGTTGGGTGATGTCTGTGTGGAGTTTGCACCTTCTCCCTGTGACCGTGTGGATTTCCTCTGGGTACTCTGGTTTCCCCAATGACGTGTGGGTTTACAGGTTAATTGGCCACTGTAAATTGCCCCCAGTGTGTATGGAGTGGATGAGAAAGCGGAACAACAGAAATAGTGTTACATTCAGCATGGAATCAGTGGACCAAAGGGCCCGTTTCCATGTTGTATCTTTCCCTCAATAAATCAATTCCAGCATCTACAGATCTTTGTGGCCCATTTAAAAGAAAATGTATATATTTATAGCGCCCTCCCTAATGTTTGGGACAAAGACCCATCATTTATTTATTTGCCTCTGTACTCCACAATTTGAGATTTATAATAGAAAAAAATGCTTAAAGTGCACATTGTCAGATTTTATTACATTGTCATTGTCACATTGTCAGATTTTATTTAATACATTTTGGTTTCACCATGTAGAAATTACAGCTGTGTTTATACATAGTCCCCACATTTCAGGGCACCATAATGTTTGGGACACATGGCTTCACAGGAGTCTGTAATTGCTCAGGTGTGTTTAATTGCCTCTTTAATGCAGGTATAAGAGAGCACTCAGCACCTAGTCTTTCCACCAGTCTTTCCATCATCTTTGGAAACATTTATTGCTGTTTATCAACATGAGGACCAAAGTTGTGCCACTGAAAGTCAAAGAAGCCATTATGAGACTGAGAAACAAGAATAAAACTGTTAAGAGACATCAGCCAAGCCTTAGGCTTACTAAAATCAACTGTTTGGAACATCATTAAGAAGAAAGAGGGCACCGGTGAGCTTACTAATAGCAAAGGGACTGAGCAATCACAGTTCTGGAAAAAGGTCTTGTGGACAGATGAGACGCAGATTAACTTATATCAGAGTGATGGCAAGAGGAAAGTATGGAGGAGAGAAGGAACTGCCCAAGATCCAAAGCATACCACCTGATCTGTGAAACACGGTGGTGGGGGTGTTATGGCCTGGTCATGTATGGCTGCTGAAAGTACTGGCTCACTTATCTTGATTGATGATACAACTGCTGATGGTGGTAGCGGAATTAATTTTGAAGTGTATAAACACATCGTATCTGCTCAAGTTCAAACAAATGCCTCAAAACATTGGCCAGCGGTTCATTCTACAGCAAGACAATGATCCCAAACATACTGCTAAAGCAACAAAGAAGTTTTTCAAAGCTAAAAAATAGTCAATTCTTGAGTGGCCAAGTCAATCACCTGATCTGAACTCAATTGAGCATGCTTTTTACATGCTGAACAGAAAACTAAAGGAGACTAGCTGTCAAAACAAGCATAAGCTAAAGATAGCTGCAATACAGGCCATGCAGAGCATCATCAGAGAAGACACCCAGCAACTGATGATGTCCATGAATCGCAGACTTCAAGCAGTCATTGCATGCAAAGAATATGCAACAAAATACTAAACATGACTACTTTCATTTACATAACTTTGCTGTGTCCCAAACATTATGGTGCCCTGAAATGGGGGAACTATGTATAAACACTGCTGTAATTTCTACATGGTGAAACCAAAATGTATAAAAATGGCCTTTATTAAAATCTGATAATGTGCACTTTAACCACATGTGATTTTTTTTCTATTACAAATCTCAAATTGTGGAGTACAGAGGCAAATAAATAAATGATGGTTCTTTGTCCCAAACATGATGGAGGGCACAGTATGTCTAGGCTACAACCTGTAATTCTTGGTAAACTTTCCCCAATGTGTGATCCGAAGCACAGAGGTACCGTTTGGCACATAGTTCTAGCTTGTTGAAAAATCTCTGATTTAATACCACATCCCAGCCAGTTTCTCTCCCCGCACACACCACCACCACCACCCCTCCCCCGATAACTACGATTAAATGTTCTGCATCGTTAGTGTTCGTCAACATCTCTCCCACTGCTGTTATCAAACACTCGAGTCTATCTACATTAAAGAGTCTACATTAACGTGTTTTGAGACTATTTAAATGACTCAGAAATTAGCTACTCAAAATGTATAACACTCCAACGAAATTAAAAAATGGCAGTATTTTCACAATTTATTTTTTAACCAAGTTCCTTTCAAAAAGGAACTTTTTCCTTGTTGAATCTGAAGACGGATTCAGACTCGAAAGGTCGCCTATCCATGTTCTCCAGGGATGTTGCTTGACCCGTTGAGTTACTCCATTTTGTGTCTTTCTTTGGCATAAACAAGCATCGGCAGTTTCTTGTTAATCATATTACCTTTTTGCAGGTCGTGTTGATGCTTTGTATCCCATTTAAATATTTTGCCTTGCCTGTCTACCTCAAGACTATTTTCTTTTGGTGAATTATTTGACATTAAAGTTAACGAGTCAGTGCTCTGGCAATTTACTTTTTTTGTTATCTAACATATCTTGCAGTACGAAGGTCTTGATCCTACAATATTGTGCGTTCCTAGAGAGCATTTCTGTACATCGTACTTTCAGTAACCTCTCATGCAATCCACAGGAGACTGCATTAGCTGTTGGGGGTGAAGGAAACAAAACAAACAATGCTGCTGGCATAGTAAATGGTGTTAAAGGTGTACTGAATTAGGTACAGTTTCTGGCTGGTTGGAATTGACTGTTCTGAAACCTGAAAACCTCTGAAGAGTTGGGAAAGGTTGCAATTGAGTGCCTTCTACCGTGCAAACTGGTTTCTTTCTGTTCTATGAAGTTACTGCAAATGTTTTAATACTTCTTTGGAAGCAGCACACAGTAATTAAGTGATGGACCCATCACACTTTCAAACATAGCTTATGGGACACCTTTAAAAGTATAGCATTCCCACAGGCCTCCTCTGACTTCAATATGGCTGACTATCCTTTGACCATCCAGACCTCTTGCACTTCCCTTAAATTATTAAAAGCCTGTGCAAACCATAAACTCGTTAGACATAACTCAGAACAGGCACAAAAATGTGTCGACTATCACCACACAAAGGAATTGTTGTAAACATTACAAGAGGCCCCTTGAGACTGATAAGGATGATCCAACAGTGCCCCTTGATAAACCGCTCCGATAAGCAGACCAGAACTACAAGTGAGCAGCAGTTTACTTCCTGGCAATATCATTCCTGCAGGAATCTTTTCCTAATTTTACCTATTTACTCAATTTACTGTGTCAAATACCTAGAGCTCAGCAGGGTAAGGTACTTTAGAACACACCGCAAGAGATTTCTGATAAGATCGAGTCAAGAGTGTTTTATTGTCATATGTCCCAAACGGAACACTGAAATTCTTACTTGCAACAGCACAACTGAATATGTAGACATAGTACTCTGTAAATTATATAATTAACAAAAAAGTTCAGTAAATACACACACAAATGTATGTATATATATACACACACACACGCGCGCATATACATACATACATGGGCGACATAGCGATAGAGTTGCTGCCTTACAGTGCCAGAGACCCGGGTTTGACTCTGACAATGATGCTTATCTGTACAAAGTTTTTACGTTCTCCTCATGACCTGCGTGGGTATTCTCCGGGATATCTGTATTTTTCCCACACACCAAAGATGTGCAGGCTAATTGGCTTGGTATAATTGTAAAATGTCCCAAGTATATAGGATCGTGTTAGTGTGTAAGGAATACTGGTCCGTGGGCTGAAGGGCCTGTTTCCACGCTGTATCTCTAAACTAAACATGCACATGAAATAAACGAACAATAATATTACAAAAACGACAAAACCAATGCACCCTAGTCTATGTAGCTTTGAGCTTATTTGGAGGTCGTAGTGTTTAATTGCCTGAAGGCTGTAGGGAAGAAGCTGTTCCTGAACCTGGATGTTACAATTTCAGGCTCCTATAGCATCATCAAGATGACAGGAGTGATACAAGTGTGTGGCCAGGGTGGTGTGGGCCTCTGATGATGCTGGCTGCGTTTTAATGCATTCAGTGACTTAATCTGACACAAATATGGTTACAAGATGAGAGTTTTATTTACCCATAAAGTTAATACAATTAAAAACAAAACTTACGGCACTGAAACAAATATTAAATTACATTATCCATCACAACAATGAGAGCATTCACAGACCTTGAGATATAGAAGCAGAATTAGGCCACTCAGTCCCTCAAGTATACGCTGTCATTCGATCATTGCTGATCTGCTTTTCCCCCCTCAACGCCAATCTCCTGCCTTCTCCCTGACACTTTTAACACCCTTAATCAAAAATCTATCAATCTCCGCTTTAAAAATACCCAGTGTCTTGGTCTCCACAGCCTGCTGTAGCAATGAATTCCACAGATTCACCTCCCTCTGGCTAAAGAAATTCCTCCTCATCCCCATTCGAAAGGTTAGTCCGTTTATTCTGAGGCTGCACACTCTGGTTTGCGACGCTACCATTAAACATCCTCTCCTCATTCACTCTATCTAGGTCTTTCAATATTCGGTAGGGTTCAATGAGATCATCCCCTTCATCCTTCTAAACTCCAGCGAGTACAGGCCCAGTGCCGTCAAATGCTCATTTGTTGACCCCATCATACCCAAGATCATTCTCGTAAACCTCCCCTGGACCCTCTCCAACGCCAGCACATCCTTCCTCAGATGTGGTGCCCAAAACTGTACACAATATTCCAAATATGGTCTCATCAGTGCCTTATAAAGCCTCTTCATTACAAGCCAGCAGCAATGTTTTTCACCTGGTTTGAGTTCAGCAAGTGTATCATGCCCTACACCAACCAGGACTTTTTTTGATCCTGTGGGAAATAAGCATGGTCGAGACTTGCACTCCCAAAAGCTCAATGTTGCTTTTGATCCCAATCATTTAAAAAAACTCTTTCTACCGTAGAATTTGGAATTAAAAAAGCCAAGTAACGTGACATACACGCTTGCCCCCATGGAACTTACAAATATGCCCCCCTATCTTTTGTCGATTTCAAAAGGATGCTGGTTTCTTCAGTTGGCAGCCTGCATCTAACAACAATCCTTATCTTTGCTTTGATAGGAGCAACTATATTATTTCAGTTTGAAATTGAGACTACGTTTACATTTTTTTACCTTCAACATCTTTTTACCTTAGTTTAGTTTAGAGGTCCACTGTACCAATCAGCGATCCCCACACACTAACACTATCCTAACAAACCAGGGACAACCAGGGACAATTTACAATTTTACTAAGCCAATTAGCCGACAAACCTGTACGTCTTTGGAGCATAGGAGGAAACCGGAGCACCTGGAGAAAACCCATGCAGGTCACGGGGAGATCAACTCTGTAGACAGCACCCGTAGTTGGGATCGAACCAGAGTCACAGGCATGGTAAAGCAGCAACTCTACAGCTGCTCCACCGTGCCACATCTTTGTACCTTATCAAAAGAAAATAATTTTATGAAATTTGAATTTGGTGACTTAAAAAACAATTATCATATTACTAATTTATTTTAAGGTGCTCATGATAAAGAATTGGAACAAGAGCAGACAGATTCACAATGGCAATGACCTTCTCTGCTTGTGTGATTGTGTCAGGATGGCAATTGGTAGAGATGCTGCCTAACAGCACCAGAGAACCGTGTTCAATCCTGACCCTGGGTGCTGTCTGTGCAAAGTTTGTACGTTCTCACTGAGACAGCATTCCGGGTGCTCCCGTTTCCTCCCACAACCCAAAGACGTGCGAGTTTGTAGGTTAAATGGCTCCTGTAAATTGCCCCAAATCCATAGGGAGTGTGAAAGTGGGATAATATAGAACTAGTGTGATCTGGAGATTGATGGTCAGCATGGGCTCGGTGGGCTGAAGGGCCCGTCTTCCTGCTGTATCTCTAAACCCAGCCCTTAACATCAGCAAGTTGAAAGAGTTGGTTGTTGACCTAAGTAAGCGAGTGCATCTTCACTCGATTTGCATCTGGGAGAGTGGAAGTGTCATCAAGGATGTCTGCCACCCTGTCCATTCCCTTTTCTCTCTCCTTTCTTCTGGAAGATGATACAGGAGCTTGAAAGCCAAGACATCCAGATTTATGAACAGCCTACAGGGTGGAAACAGGCCCTTCGGCTCAACTTGCCCACACAGACCAACATGTCCCAGCTACACTAGTTCCGCCTACCAATGTTTGGCTCATATCCCTCCAAACATGTCCTATCCATGTATTTGTCTAACCGTTTCTTAAACATTTGAATACTACCTGCCACAACAACCTCCTCTTGCAGCTTGTTCCATACACCCACCACCCTTTGTGTGAAAAAGTTACCCCTTAGATTCCTATTAAATCTTTCCCCCTTCACCTTAAACCCATCTCTTCTGGTTCTCGATTCCCCAACTCTGGGCAAGAGACTGCATCTACCCGATCTATTCCTCTCATGATTTTGTACACCTCTATAAGATCAGCCCTCATCTTCCTGCGCTCCAAGGAATAGCGACCCAGCCTGCTCAACCTCTCCCTACAGCTCAGACCCTCGAGTCCTGGCAACATCCTCGTAAATCTTCTCGGAACCCTTTCCAGTCTGGTTTATTATTGTCACATGTACCGAGATACAGCGAAAAGCTTTTTGTTTGCATTCTATTCAGTCAAAAGTACAATCAAGCCATCCACAGTGTACAAAGTTTTCCCAGTTATGTCAGACTCCTGCACCAACCACTTTTCATACCCTGCAGATGCAGCCATGTACTCTTACTCTTAACTTTATCCCATTCCATTATTACACCTTAATATTTTCGCAATATTCATCCAAATTCATGACTGTGTTGCACCATTCTGCTCTCCTTGACATTGTATTTATCATTACGGTATGTATACGGATAACTCTGCAAGCTTCCCATGAACAAAGAATTTAATCGCACCCATTCTTCCTACTCTTATTCTCTCGCTCATTCCCAGCAACTCCTCTTTGATTCTTATGCCACCTACCTTCACAACAGGGTCATTTCTAGTCGCTAATTTATCTGCCAGCATGACTTATGGTTGTGGGAAGGAACCAGAGTACCCAGAGGAAACCAAAGGAATTATGTGTATACTCCACATGGACAGCACTGAGGTCAGGAGCAGCGTGAGCAGTGAGGCAATGGTATTAACTGCCACATAGGTACCATTGTTGTCTTTTCATTTGTCATCAACTCCAATCTAGTTTAGATTCAAAACACTATGTTTAGATAGCATGCAAAACAAAGCTTTCCACTGTACCTTGGTACATATGGAAATAATAAACCAAAACTTACAGCATAGAAACAGGCTCTTCAATCCACTGAGTCTAAACCATTGATCACTCATTCACACTAGTTCTATGTTTTCCCACATTCTCTACTACACATTAGAGGCCATTCTTATAGTTAAATTAACCTACAATCTTGCATATCTCTGGGATATGGAGGAAACCTATAACGTAAAAGGGAAAACATTCAAACTCTATGCGGGCAGCAGAAGTCAGGATTGAACCCATGGCTCTAGTGCTGTGAGAGAGCAGCACTACCAGCTGCGCCACTGTGCCATGCTAAATCCAACATCAATAATGTTTGCACCATTTGGTTCCTCAGTCACGGTGTCTGAGCTCCTGGAGCTATGGCTGTAATTTGAGAACGTGGTGCCTACTTGAAGTACAATACATTTTTTGTGGCCTTTACTTCATGCTACAGCTAACCTCAGAAAAGCACACAAAAATACATCCAATGCACTGTTGAACTGTGGAGTAGCAGCACCATCTAGTGGGAAGTATTTTTTTGTTAATCCTGCCATTGTTACAGAAAGAAAAGTTAGATCGCCCCATCTGGAATTAATTACACCACCACGTGCTATTAATGTAGCACGGGGATTTTCTTGGTCACTTGATAAAGAGAAATGGGGTTTGATAGTGCAGAAATATAATAGAGAAGTAGAATCAAGGGACTGCAGACGCTGGTTTACCAGTGAATGACACAAAATGCTGGTGTTCTCAGCAGGTCAGGCAGCATCCCCGGAGAACAAGGAAAGGTGATGTTTCAGGTCAAGACCCTTCTTCAGACTGGAGAAGCATCCAAACCTGAAACGTCCCCTACCATATTCTCCTGGAATGCTGCATGACCTGCAGATTTACTCCAGCATTTGTCTTTACTATGTTATTGAGAATGATATTATAGGGAATGATATTATAGACAAAGGAAATAGTGATCGACTTCAGGAAGCAAAGTGGTACACGTACCCCAGTTTGCATTGATGGTGCTGAAATAGAGATGGTTGACAACCTCAAATTCCTAGGTGTCGATATCGCCACCAACTTCTCCTGCACCACCCATATTGATCAAGAAAGCACACCAGCTCCTCTACTTCCTTAAAAGGCTTAGGAAGTTTAGCATGTCCCCTACAACTCTCACCAGATGCACTATAGAAACCGTTTTATCAGGATGCATCACAGCTTGATTTGGGAACAGCTCCATCCATAAACCACAAGAAATTGCAGCGTATTGTGGTGGACGCAGCCAAGGCCATCACACAAATCCAAACCCCCCCTTATTTTAACTCCATTTATACATCACGTTCCCTGGGCCAGGCCAGCAGCATGATCAAGGATGAGTCGCACCCTGGTCGCTCCCTCTTCTCCCCTCTCCCATCAGGTAAAAGGTATAGAAGTGAGAAAACGCACACCACCAGATTCAGGGACAGTTTCTCCCAGCTGTTAACAGGCCACTGAAACATCCTACCACAACCAGGGAGCAGTGCTGAACTACTATCTACCTCTTTGATGACCCTCGGATTATCCTTGATCTGATTTTTGCTGGCGTTACCTTGCACTAAACGTTATTCCCTTATCGGGTTATGGATGATCAGCCATGATCACAATGAATGCTGGCTCGAAAGGCCAAATGGCCTCCTCTTGCACCTATTTTCTATGTTTTCAATGTATCTACACACTGTAAATTGATCGATTGTATTGTATTGTCTTTCTGCTGACGGGTTGGCACACAACAAAAGCTTTTCACTGTACCTTGGTACATGTGACAATAAACTAAACTGAAACTGATGTGAAGTCCTCTGGACAGTTATCCTGTCTCACTCAAGACTGAAGACAATATTTTTATCCAGCACAATTTTCACTTCAAATTTATCAAACTCTATTATCAGTATTCTGAACAGTCCTTAATAATCTAGGATGCTGTTTAATTCACCTCTCACTCATGATGGACATTGATCTACGGAATTGTTGCACTTCAATGCTGAGAACTATATTCTGCACTCTGTATCTTGCACTTTTCTCTACCAATTGTGCTTGAATTTAACTTGATTGTATTTTTCACTGTACCATGGTACACGTGACAATAATAAACCCAAATCTAAATCCAAGGTCCAAAAGAGATTTACTATAATTCAAGCCCTCCAGGTCTGGAGAGCTTGAATTATAGCCAGAGGCTGGGTAGTCAGGGTCTCTTTTTCTGAAGCATTGGAGGCTAAAGGCGACTTTAGAGGTTTATAAAATCATGAGAAGTAGTAAAGTATTGTCAAGCACAATCCCCGATTAGTACAAAGAGTACAGAAATAGTCTACTGAGACCACCCGCAAACGTCACCAAGTTTGAGTGCCATTTTCAGTCCAGTCAGTCTACGTGCTCGGTCTTCTGGAGTGGCACCCAATTCCCGCAGCCAACCTGAGAAAGACCCCGGTTCATTCTCTGACAGCCCTTTACGTCCTGGCTCTTACGTCCATCATAGCTGGCTCCCGCCATCCACATCTCTGGTTCTCGGCTTGGCCATTCCTGTCTTCAGGCCGTGCGGCCCATCGCTCCCTCTCACATTCTAAAGATGTGCGGGTTTGCAGGTTAATTGGACATTGACCCTAGTGTGTAGGGATTGGATGAGTAAATGGGCTAACACAGAAACAGTGTGAACAGTGATCGATGGTCAGCATGGACTCGGTGGGCTGAAGGGCATGTTTCCATGTTGTATTTTTCAATTAAATAAATTGCTTCCTCCCTACAAACTGCAGCTTGTTGCAAGTCTACATTCTAAAAACCCAGTCACCCACAATTTAGTTTTAGTTTTTTGTTTTAGAGATACAGCACAGACACCGGCCCTTTGGCCCACCGAGTCAGTGCCGATCAATTATCCCCACAAACGAACACAATCCTACACACATTAGGGACAATTTAACCAAAGTAAATTAACCCAATTAAACTGTAGTCCGTTGGAGTGTGGGAGGAAACCAGAGCACCCGGAGAAAACCCTAGCAGTCACAATCTCTGTACAGACACCATCTGTTTATCAGGATCAAATCTGGGTTTCTGGCGCAGTAAAGCACTCTACCATTGCGCCACTGTACTGTCTCCCAACAGCTTCCAGTCCTTTAAGTACTCAACTTGTAAAATTTGTCAGCCCAACGTTAAAATAAATTTGTGTAAGAAGGAACTGCAGATGCTGGCTTAAACCGAAGATAAGACACAAAAAGCTGGTGTAACGCAGCGGGACAGGCAGCATCTCTGGAGAGATGGAATGGGTGACGTTTTGAGTCGAGAACCTTCTTCAGACTGGTTAGGGATAAGGGAAACGAGAGATATAGATGGTGATGTGGAGAGATAAAGAACAATGAATTAAAGATATGCAAAAAAGTAACGATAATAAAGGAAACAGGTCATTGGAAGCTGTTTGTAGGCTGAAGCCTTGTTTTTCCTTCTCTAGCTTTCTTTGCCATGCCATGCTACAGAATTCTCACCTTCAACTGCAACTTTGAGAATTACCCCCCCCCCCCCCACTTAATGTTCCTTTAACCGATCAGTTCCCAAATCTGAAACTCTTTGCATTAACTTCTGCAAAATATTGCGCAAACTGCTACACAATAAGTATTTCAAAATAACGAAATCCTACACCACATCATTATGTCATCACCATTCAATTGCCTTCTATCTCCAGGATACCTGTATACGCCTGGAAAAAGTGGATGTGGAGAGGATGTTTCCACTAGTGGGACTTTAGGACCAGAGGCCATAGTCTCAGAGTAAGGATGTACCTTTAGAAAGGAGATGAGGAAGAATTTATCTTGCCAGAGGGTGGTGTATCGTGGAACTCATTGACAGAGATGGCTATGAAGGCCACATCAAGACAGAGATTGGCAGATTCGCCATTAGTACGATGTCAGGGGTTATGGGGAGAAGGCAGGAGAATGTAGTTGAGAGGGAGAATAGATCAGCCATGTTTGAATGGTGGAGACCTGATGGACCGAATGGTCTAATTCTGTTCCTCTAATTTATGAACCCATTATTTCTTTTAATTTTCTCACTTTCAACATTTGAACTTTACCCTAATGAGGATGCAGGTTGCATTTTCCTCTCCTCCAGAATAATAGTAGGGCCTTAAATACATAATCACCTCAAGTCAAGGTTATTATCATGTGGACAGTTACAGGTAGGTACAGGTATAATTAAATCTTGCTTGCAGCAGCATCTCAGGCCATTAGACCCAAACAACACACAAAAAAAGCATTATTTCTGCAAAATAAAAACAATAAAAACTGTCCAAAAAAAAAAAGACATTAGTGCAAAACAATTAGAAAAAAGCAAGTCCATGTTAGTGCAAGATATGGTTCACAGTGTTCTGTAGCTGAGGTATGACTAGGGTTGTGCAGGGCAGTGACAGGATCTGAAGGTTGTAGGAAAGTAGCTGTTCCTGAAGCAGATGGAGTGTGACCTGGTGGATGCTTCTGAGATGGTCGCAGCAAGAAGATGGCATGGTCTGGATGGTGGGGCCCCTTGATGAAAGATGCCATATCCTTGAGGAAGCAACTCATGTTGATATTTTTAATGGTGGGGAGAACTTTACCTGTGATGGACCGGACGGAATCCACCACTTTCTGCAATCTCTTGGGTTGGAGGTGCTATACAAGGACATGATGCATGGAGTCAGGATGCATTCAACAATGCATTTGCACAAGTTTACTTTTAAAGAGTATTTGGTGGCATGTCAAATCTCTTTATAATGTCCAAAAAAGTAGAGATGCTGGTCTTTATGATTCCATCCATGTATTGGGCCCAGGACACGTCAGCCAAGATACTAACGGCCGTTAATTTGAGGCTGCTATCTCTCTTCACCACCGACCCACCAACGAACACTGGCACCTAGATTCACAACTTCCCCTTTCTGACGTCAACAATAAGTTCCTTGATTTTGTTGATGACGAGCAAGAGGTGGTTGGTACAGTACCACTCAACTATCTCTCTCTCCCCTCGCCCATACTGATTCATCAACAGCCTTGATTTTGCCAACAGTGGCATTGTCAGCGAATATATAGATGGCATTAGAGGTTTGCTTAATCACAGTCATGGGTGAGAAGAGAATATGACAGGTTGCTAAACTCGCAGCCTTGAGGTGCACCTGTGCTGATGGTCACTGAGGAGCTACCAATTAAGGTTGATCAGGATCTGCCTATAAGAAAGTCAATGATTCTTTGGATAAAGATGTATCTCAGGATCTTTTGTTTGGTGACCATCTTAAAAGGTCATAAGTGATAGGAGTAGAATTAGGCCATTCGGCCCATCAAGTCTATTCCGCCATTCAATCATGGCTGATCTATCTCTCCCTCCTTCCTAACCCCATTCTCCTGCTTTCTCCCCATAAACTCAGACACCTGTACTAATCAAAAATCTATCCATCTCTGCCTTAAACATATCCACTGACAGCCTCCACAACCTTCTGTGGTAAAGGATTCCACAGATTCACCACCATCTGACAAAATAAATTTCCCCTTATCTCCTTCCTAAAAGAACGTCTTTTAATTATGAGACTATGATCTCTAGTCCTAGACTCTCCCACTAGTGGAAACATCCTCTCCATCCAAGCCTTTCACTATTCTGTATGTTTCAATGAGGTCCCCCTTCATTCTTCTTAATTACAGCGAGTAAAGGCCTAGTGCTGACAAACACTCATCATAGGTTAACCTACACATTCCTGGGATCATTCTTGAAAACATTCTCTGGACACACTTTAGAGCCAGCACATCCCTCCTCAGATATGGTGCCTAAAATTGCTCACAATATTCCAAATGTGGCCTTACCAGCACCTTGTAGAGCCTCAGCATTACATCCCTGTTTTTGTATACAAGCCCTTTTGAAATAAATGCTAACATTGTGTTTGCTTTCTTTACTACCGATTTTGACTTGCAGATTAACTTTTTGGAAATCCTGCACCAGCACTCCCAAGTCCCTTTGCATATCCGATTTCTGGATTTACTAGCCATTTAGAAAATAGTCTACGCCTTTATTCCTACTACCCAAATGCATGACTCCAAACTTTGCTACACTATATTCCATCTGCCACTTCGCTGCCCACTCTCCCAACCCGTCTGTGTCCTTCTGCAAAGTCCCTGCTTTCTCTACAATACCTGCCCTTCCACCTATTTTCATATCATCCACAAACTTGGTCACAAAGCCTTTAATCCCCTTGTCCAAATCATTAATATACAATGATATTAATATATACATATTCAAATGATACACAACTCCAGAAGCAGAAGTATTTTCTCTGTATCCACTGTGTCAAAACCTTCATAACGTTAAAGTCCTCAGCCTTTTCAAGAAAATTGAGACAAAATTGGGTCATCGTTCCCTGACATAGAACATAACAGCACATGAACAGGCCTATCAGCCCACGTTGTTTGTGCTGAACATGATGCCAGATGAAACTGACCGCAACTTACATGATCCATATCCCTCTATTCCCTGCACTTCAGGGTTGCAAATCTGTGGAATTCATTACCACAGAAGGCTGTGGAGGCCAAGTCAGTGGATATATTTAAAGAAGAGATAGATAGTTTCTTGATTAGTACAGGTGTTAAGGGTTATGGGGAGAAGGTAGGAGAATGGGGTTAAGAGGGAAAGATAGGTCAGCCGTGATTGAACAGCAGTGTAGACTTAGTTAGTTGAGAGATAGAGCGCGGAAACAACCAGCCAGTGATCCGCGCACATTAGCACTATCCTACACACACTAGGGACAATTTACACTTATACCAAGCCAATTAACCTACAAACCTGTACACCTTTGGAGCGTGGGAAGAACCGAAGATCTCGGAGAAAACCTACACGGTCATGGGGAGAACGTACAAATTCCGTACAGACAGCACCCGTAGTCGAGATCGAACCCGGGTCTCTGGCGTTGCAAGGACTGCAAGACAGCAACTCTACCACTGTGCCACCATGCCGCCCTGGGCCAAACGGCCTAATTCTGCTCCTATGAACTTTCCATGTGCCCATCTAAAAGCCTCTTAAACACTACTAGCCCTGGCAATGCATTCCAGGCACCCACCACTCTCTGTGTAAAGCCCTTGCCCCGCACATCTCCTTTAAACTTTGCCCCTCTCACTGTACAGCTTTGTCTGTTAAGGTTGAACAGTTCCACCGTGGGAAGAAGGTTCTGACTGTCTACCCTATTTTGTGCCTCTCGTAGTCTTATATACTTCTATCAAGTCTCCCCTCGACCTCTAATGTACCAGGGGAAACAATCCAAGTTCATCCAATCTCCCCCTACAGCTAAACCCTGTAATCCAAGCAACATTCTGATAAAGGTAGACATAAAATGCTGGAGAAACTCAGCGGGACAGGCAGCATCTCTGGAGAGAAGGAATGGTGACACTTCGGGTCGAGACCCTTCTTCAGACTGATTTTCAAGGGTCTCGACCCGAAACGTCACCCATTCCTTCTCTCCAGAGATGCTGCCTGTCCCGCTGAGTTACTCCAGCATTTGTGTCTACCTTCGACTTGAACCAGCATCTGCAGTTCTTTCCTAAGCATTATGATAAACCTCCTCTACACCCTCTCCTAAGCCACATCTTTCATGCAATGGGACGACCAGAACTGCGCACAATAACCCCAAATAAATCTATGCAGCTGCAATATTATCCCCAACTCTTAGCACACCTGAAGCAACAGGTCATTTTGCTGCAGCCCATGCGTTTAAGTGCAAGTACTGTGTCAGTGGTTGCCGGGTGGTGGGTGCATGGAACGAGCTGCTGGAGGACGTAGTTGAGGCAGGGACTATCACGACGTTTAAGAAGCGATCAGACAGGTACATGGGTAGAAATGTATAGGAAAGAACTGCAAATGCTGGTTTAAATCGAAAGTAGACACAAAATGCTGGTGTAACTCCAGTGAGATGCTGCCCGTTCCGCTGAGTTACTCCAGCATTTTGTGTCCAGGTACATGGATAGGACAGGTTTAGAGGGATATGGGCCAAACGCCGGCAGGTGGGATTAGTGTATGTTGGTGAGAGTGGGATGGTTTGCACACAGTGTGACTCTATGACTGTGAACACTGGCCCTACCTGGTACCTGCCGGTCAGGAGTTGGCTGCGGGACGGCGTGCACAGGGGCTGCACATAGTAGTTCTCCAGTCGGACCCCCTGGGCCGACAACTTGTCCAGCACCGGGGTCCGGATCACCGAGCCGTGGTAGCCGACGTCGTTCCAGCCGTAGTCATCGGCCAAAATGAAGACGATGTGGGGGGGCTGGGAGCCGCGGGCGGCGGAGAGCAGGAGATGAAAGCAAAGGAGCGGGATCGCCGGCTGCAGCCGCTTCATCATCGCCACCGGCTGTCAGTGAGCGCGGGCCCGCGCACAGCGCCCGGAACTCAGCGCGCGCGCGACCCCGGCGCGGTCACGTGGGCCCCGGGCACATGACCGCTCCCACGTGAACGAACGCTCCGCCCGGCCCGGGATAACGGCAGTTTAGCCTCGAGCCGCGGTCACGTGGGAGCGGCCACGCGCCCCCCGATAACGGCCGTTCATTCACGTGCAAAGATGATCATGAGGGGAAGAGGATCAATAATGAGGTCTCAATATACACAGGTGAAATGATTGCAATATTTTTAGCGGTACAGTGGGTCGAGGATACCAGGCCTTTAAGGACAGTTATTTGTTCAGATTCAAGTTTAGCAATAGGTAGCAATGTTACAAAATTTTGAGATTAAAAAAATCAAGTCTGCAATTTATCCCATCAGGTAAAGCATAACAATAAGTTTAATTTGACACCAAATTCACTTTCATATCTCAAGTATTAAAAATGTTATGGCCATTTTCATTGTTTGCTTTATAAAACCCTGGGGCTGCGAGATGTTGCGGAATCAGAGAGTAATTTTAAACTATTATAACTATATTATCGAGGCCTATAAAACTAATAATACCTTTTGCGACCGGGTCTTGCAGCGATTTTTCGTTAATGATTTACTAGGCTGAACATCTGCGATTAGTACAGCCTAGTAAAAATCGCGTTTTAAACCCGCCCCCTCCAAACAGCGCCAAAATCGCGGACCTGGCTGTGGGCAGATTCCCAATGGCGATTCAGGTAGGTTTTGTAACATACCTACAATAGGGTGATTTCATGAAAGATCACTGGAGCGTAGATCCGCACCCACGTGACCGAAAATCTCAAGTGGAGTACATGCTATTCATCCGGTACATGTTAGTGAATGGGAAAACACGCACTTTCCCACCCGTTAAAAACATCGAAAACAGCCAGTTTTTGAGCTGCAATTTACTGTGCCAGTCGGGGTGACCGTGAGGCACAGCTACCTAGATTTACAGTCCAAAAAAAGATAGAAACTAAGGTAAATTAAAGAGGGAGCTGAAGGTGCCAATCCAGCGGAAGTGAACAGTGGACATTTGCTCGCTGAATTTCATCAAAAGTAAGGCATTATTGACTTACTTTTTATGAAATTCAGTGAGCAAACGCGATAATTCCCGATATTTTGCACCTTTAAATCTCCACGGCAAATGTCCGCTGTTCACTTCCGCTGGATTGGCACCTTCAGCTCCCTCTTTAATTTACCTTAGTTTCTATCTTTTTTTTGGACTGTAAATCTAGGTAGCTGTGCCTCACGGTCACCCCGACTGGCACAGTAAATTGCAGCTCAGAAACTGGCCGTTTTCGATGTTTTTAACGGGTGGGAAAGTGCGTGTTTTCCCATTCACTTAACATGTACCGGATGTATAGCATGTACTCCACTTGAGATTTTCGGTCACGTGGGTGCGGATCTACGCTCCAGTGACCTTTCGTGAAATCACCCTATAAAGAGTTTACAGCACAGCCATTCAGACAGTAGACCAGACATTTTGATTGAAATACAACAAACACTATTCAGAATTCAAATGATGGGGCTTACAGTCATATTTTTATGGGTGGGTACCAGCACACATTGGCATTAGAGGAAACGAAATGGCAGATAAGGTAGCAAAAGAGGTAACAAAAAGAAGTAAGATTGATTTAAGTATTAACATAGGTAAAACTGAAATCAAAGACATTATTAAGCCAAGACTGAAGGAAAGATGGCAAAAGCAATGGGAGGAAGAGCGGAAAGGACGGTGGTTCTACAGAGTCCAGAGGAAAGTGGGAGAAATGCGATGTGCAGGAAAAAACAGAAAAGAGGAGACAGCAATTTCAAGAATCAGAATTGGACACACTGGTCTGAACAGTACACTTTTTATAGTAGGCAAGCATAATACAGGCAGATGTGAATACTGTGGGCAAGAAGAGACAATAGAGCATGTCATTATACATTGTGAGAGGTATGAGGAAGAAAGAAGACAAATGAGTGAACGATTCAGAAAAGAAAAAGTACAATTTGATTTAATAGATATTTTACAAAATAATTCATATAAGTGCTATCAAATCCTATTGCTTTTTCTCATGGTAACCAATTTGTTCGGAAAGATATAGGTTATTAGTATATAAGTTATAATGTTATTTGATCCACACTCCATACCACTTGGTGGCGGTAATGCACTAAAACGTTGTTTGCCAACCGCCAAAAAAAACTACATAGAAGAAGATGATCATGTGGGAGCGGTCACGTGGGCAGGCTCACACACACACACACACAAGCGCGCACAGTTGTGAATGTATAGAAGGCTTTCCTCCCATCAGTCTTTTAAAATTGTTAGGCTAAGTTCATCTTCCCAAGCTCTTCTAATTACTTCTGATGATGGGGTTTGTATATTTAAAAGGGTATTATACAGGTATGATATTAACTTGTTTGAATCTGAGTTTCTAGTCATACATTTGTCTAGTGTATCTGGCAACATAGATTGATAGTCTTGGATATATGTAGCAATGTTACAAAATTTTGAGATTTAAAAAATCAAGTCTGCAATTTATCCCATCAGATAAAGCAAAAAAAAAAGTTTAATTTGACACCTAATTCACTTTCATATCTTCAGTATTAAAAATGTTATGGCCATTTTCATTCTCTGAAATTGCACCTTGTTCCCTATTGCTTTTCCATTGGCTTAACTCAAAAGCTGTGATCAACGACAGTTAGAAGCCCATCACTTTCTTAAAAATTAAGAGAGCTGAATGAAATTTTCAGTTATTATAGATTGAAGCATTCTGAAACCAATATGAAAAATCTTACTTGGATGACCTGAAATTAATGCATATAATTAGTTAGTTATCTAATTATAACTAATTACAAAATTCAATTACTAGATCTAAACATCTATCCATTTCTTAAGAAAAAGTTAACATTTTTAAATAGCCTGTGTTCAAATAACATTCACACAATAATTCACAATAACATTTTAAAATCTCATTGTCATTAATTTATAGGCCAAATGGAAGGAATTTAGTGTTTAATTCCCGTAAATTAATGGCCATTTAAATCATCTTGCAAGTGGGTTTTTGTGGAATGCGCTGGTTTGGAACGTTGCGGTTTGCTGTGAATTTATACCTCATATCGGCAGGAAAAATACTGCCGGTTTGTATATTGACATAATGACATTTTCGCAATGTGAAATTTTGATTAAAGGCTTCCTTAGAAGCAAGTTTATATATAAAATAAACGGCTTTCCTTTACCTGTCCCGTACATGAAATCCGTCCCCATTGTCGGCGTTGACGGCTTTAGAAGATTATTTTTAATTTACTCCTGTTCGTAAAATATCCAGTGCAGTTTAAAAGAAATGTAATAAAACAGCAGTCGAAGCGATTATTCTTTAGCAGCTAAACAGCCTGACAGACATCGATTTGAATAGGCTGGAGAAACAAGGCATTTTAAACCCGCCCCCCTCTCAAAGGCGCCAAAGTCGCGCACACGGGCAGCGACAGATCTGCAGCGCCGCTGAAGGTAAGTTTTGTAACATACCTACCTATAATGGTATAGGATCTTTACTTCAGACTGATGTAGGATGGGGGGGGATGGGGAGAAGAAAGGAAAAAGGAAGAGGAGGAGCCCGAGGGCTGAGGGAGATCTGAGAAGGGGAGGAGACAGCAAGGGCTATCGGAAATTAGTGAATTCAATGTTGGACCTTCTCCATGGCCAGAGTGAGCACCACCGGAAAGTGGAGGAACAGCATCTCATATTCCGCTTGGGCAGTCTGCACCCTAGTGGCATAAACATTGAATTATTTTACCCACTCTTTGGCTACACGACTTTGGTAGTCTAGGGGACCTATCTTTGCACATCTCACTTTTTCTCTTTCTTGTTCTTTTTCTTTTCTTCTAAGTCAAAGCTAAAAAGTCAAAATTGAAGCTGTACAATAACTGTATAATTTTATATGCCGGTTGTTCTACTCTTGTACATTTGCCAAAAAGGGTATTATACAGGTATGATATTAACTTGGTTGAATCCGAGTTTCTATTCATACATTCGTCTGGTGTGTCTGGAAACATATATTGATAGACTTGGATATATGATTTCAGATAGTCTCGTATTTGAAGGTATCTAAAGTATTGGCTACCTTTCAAATGATATTTCAACTGTAATTCTTGAAATGAGAGAAGAGTTCCCATCTCATAAAGATCTCCCTGTTTTTTAATTCTTAATCTTTCCCAGTGTGTGAACATCTTGTCTAGAATAAACGGCTTGAACGAAGGGTTGCTGGCAATTGGTGAGAGAAGAGACAGATTTCTCAGTTTAAGGGCTGACCACTTGTTTCCAGATTCGTAGGGTACTGTGAATAATCGGATTTTTCTCATATAGTGTTTTCTTCAAATTTATTGGAGAGAGAAGAATCGCGCCTATATTAAAAGGCGAACAATCCTCTCTCTCCATTGATAACCAGTTTACCTGTTGGCATGTGTTGTCCATCCAATAGATTACATTTTTAATATTCGTTGCCCAGTAATAGTACAAAAAATTGGAGAGAGCCAATCCCCCAATTTCTTTGGGTTTACATAGATGTCGTTTATGGATTCTGTGTATTTTATAATCCCAAATAAAGTTTGTGATCATAGAGTCGTTAACAAATTTTTGAGGAAGATAAATCGGTATTGATTGAAATAAGTACAGGATTTGTGGAAGGAAGATCATCTTTATGGCATTTATTAGCCTATGCGAGACATCGGAAACGTTTTCCAAAATTGAATAAAGGCAACGACGTATGTACAGGCGAATATTCTCTTGCATAAGTTTGGTGTGTGTACAGATGTGGTGAAGATGTCATTGTTTAGAGCATATTGCACACCACTCTATACTGCGCGCCTCTGGTCGAACTACGGA